>NC_064811.1:107501046-107783733 GCF_023721935.1 Panthera uncia | reverse complement strand
TTTCTTTCTTTCTTTCTTTCTTTCTTTCTTTCTTTCTTTCTTTCTTTCTTTTTAATCATAACTCTGCAGTACTTCCCAGTAGAGTAGGAGGGATATCCATCCTTACCCTGCTAACTTTGGGCTGAGTCTTGTGACTTCCCTTGGTTAATGGGATGTTAATGAATTTGATGCAGGCAGAAGCATTGAAAATACTTGAGAGTTTTTTCTTGCTGCTTGTACTTTTGTCATCTGCCATAAAAAGAATATGCTCAGTAGAGCCACCAGTCTTGGAATGAAAAGAAACATGGAGTATCCCTGAATACAGTTTATAGCCGGAACCCAAGCCCAGCCGACCCCACCAGAGCCCAGCAGAGCCCAGCAGTGCTACAGCTGACCCACAAGCCCATAAGCAAGAAGTAGTATTTTAAATCACCAAGATTTTAGAATTATTAATAATACAGCATCGTCACAAAAGAAATGTACCATATAGAATAAAAAACATTTGAATAGTGCTGCGTAGCTTTTTAAAACAAGACCATATGTCTTGTTTTAAGATCAATAAGCAAATATAAAAATACAAAGGAAAAGTATAAAATATATATCATAGAAGGAAAAATCTTGCAATTTTATTGCAATGAGTCAGGTTGGAAGTTGGAGCATGGCTGGGACACTTCTAGAATCTCAAGCTAGAATCTCAATCTTTTCCCAATCTAGTTCCCTACAAACATCCTATTCAAGAAATTTATGTGCCAATTTTGTCTGGCTGAATATGGAAGAAAGACATTTTTGCACATGCTCCCCAGAGAGTGGAGGAGGATGTAGAGGATAGAATGTCATTGCCAGACTCTACACTGTTTGGGCTAGTAGCTCAGAGATTGGAGCCAGACTAATTTTAAAGATTATCTGTCTCCTCCACTTTCTAGCTTGTATGACCTAGCAGTGCTGCCACCAGCCCCAGAAAGAGAAGAATCACTGAAATGTGGGGAGAAGTCTTTCTCCCCATCTCCATCCCTAATCATACAACCTCTTTGGCATTTGGTAGGACAACCGCTCTTGCAGGATGTCATTGCCTCATGGAACAATATTCAAATAGCAGGTGCAATCAGCAGAGATATAAATGGGGATCCTTGCCTCAGAGCAAAACAACAAAAGGTGATATTTTTTTGAGCGCATGAGAGACCACTTGCTCTGGGGTCATTGAGAATTAACAGATTTTTTAGGTAAAGGGCAGATACTGCTACTGAGTAGGTAGAGCCTCAGAGCTAGTAAAATTCATGAATTGATATTAATGTGGTGAAGCCTTGGAGAGATGTGTTACACTATATTTATCCTTGAATAAATTTAATTCATTTCAACAAATATTTATCAAGCATTTACTATGTGTGAAGTGTTATTGATGAATAAGAATGAACGTAGCAGGCCTAAGGCAGTATAGCTTATGAGTTTATGCTTGTTTTAAGTAAATTTCAGCTGATTTAAGGCTGGAAAGCATATTTCTGTCTTATCTCTTTATGCTTGGATCCTGTGTTGTTGACAGAGCCCTGGATTAGTGGCAGGTGAGATGTTTGTGTTCTGGTGAAGTTCACTCAGTTATCCTAACATCAATCACTTATTGGTTCTATCTACACCACCGCAATTTTCTTATCTGTAAATGCAAGTATCTTAAACTATTTTCAAATTAATATTCTCTCTAAATCTAAATTTCATAGTTGAACTTTAGAGTCTCAGTCTTTTACCTTTATCCTTATATTTCAAATAGCCCTGAATCTGTAAATGTTATGACACCAGCGAATGTTATAACACTATGCTAAGTAGTGATCTGGGAAAGGAAGTGAGTGGAATTTACCAGTTATACTAATCCAAATGCCAGTACAAACATCATCAAGTTGGATTATTATAATTCTACACAGCATTAATTGAGGTAAATCCTCAAATAAATCAGCCAGTATATTACTTGCATCTCTGTATTCTGTTATATGCACCCAAAGACCAACATGAAAGTCAAGAAGTGTGCTCACTGAAGAGTTAAGTTTGAGAGTGCAACATAATGTGAAACAGTCATTTATGCAGGCACCAAACTTTGGTTTTTTTTTAATTCTGTTAAAGATTTTCATTTCTCACACAACACAACTAGAGTTGGAAAATCTTTAAAAGAAAAAGATTTTAGCACATTGTAAACATGACTCAGGCATAGTAGGATTCATTAGCAGTGTATAGATAGCATGGACCTAATGCCACAGAAAGTCCCTAACTGTATTAAAACTCTACATTAGAATCAGAATTAAAAGCACCTTTATATCAGGGAGTAAGTTCTAAACTTGCAGCATTTTTACCTGATCCATCCAGGCCCTGAATCTGAATGTTAAAAAAAAAAATCTATTGCTAAGAGATTAATTTGAAAGCAGAAATTTCCATCATAATTCTACTATTACTAAAACTGCCAGCTGTTCTAAACACAATAAAAATAAATAGCTGGTATTTAAAAAGTGAAACTACATCTATTCTATGCTTACCGTATTGGATAGAATACACTGGAATAAAAGAATCCCTGCTATATAAAAAGGTGTTTTTCCTTCTGAGAAATAATGTGTTTGTGTTTTTATTTTTGTAAACCATTTCTAATTTAAACTTATGTAACCATTTAAAATTTCAATGTTTACCTACAAAAGGAGAATGAATAAATAATTTACAAATCAACTTTATTTACAGTTTCTGTCATAGAAGTAGTAGACCCTAATACATTTTGAGAAGCAAAAATGTATCTTCTCGTGTTACCTATCATCCAGTCTTCATTTCTTACCCTGTCCTTTTAATTTTTTTTTTAGGGTTGTCGATTGTTTATTTATTTCCTTGTAGTTTCTTGACCCTTCTGATGTAGTATCGCTAGAAACGGGTCTTGAGTACACACACGCACTTAAGATCCCAGAATCATGTCATTCAAAATGTTTGATGCAACCATGAAGACATTCTTATGTTTTTTTATAGTAAGTCCAAGTGGTCAACTTTATTCTCCTAATGGGAAAAATCCAGACAAAACGGGGTGAAATGTTTAAATCTTGTATATTCCTTACCAATTAAAGGACCACGATCTTTCCCTGAGGCATTTTTGTCCTTTTGTTTCAGATTAGGACTAAATGCCAATGGCATATATCATACTATGCTACAGACCCTAGTCTCATAAGATCATATAACTGTGATTAACATTGTTAAGGAAAAATAACTAAGGACATTACAACCTAAAACGCTTAATACTCTTTTAAAGAGATGACTAAGTGTACCATGGTATAAATACGGTAAAGAACCACAGCAAATACTCTATCTTATTTGATTACCATACAAATACATAGAAGATGCTATGCCAAAAATATTTAGGTTTGCAAAAGCGGTTTTCATCTTCATAAGAAAGTATTTTTTTTTATAAAGGACTAAGATAATCAATATAGATTTCAAGTGAGTTGCCAGTCCAGGATAAACATACTTCAAAAAAACATGGTGGGAAACAAAACTGGTAACTTCTAAAACCATTTACCTACATTGATAATATAAAAACAAGGGAAAGAACTTTTATTTGTAGTTATTGGTCGATTTGTTCATGAGTCCTACACCCCACTACCCCTTAAGTGGGAGGGATGGAGGGTTTTTCATTCTTTGTCATTAGGAGAACCTTAAATGTACCCTCACAGTTTGGAGATAAAGTAGCCTGGTTTCTTACTTTTGCCTGAGAAACATACAATGCAAAGTGTGGGCTGAGTTCCTGCTTTGAAGTAGAACGCAAAAGGGGCAGCGGTGAGGAGGCAGAGTCTACTGGGGTGAAGAATATATGATTGCTTCCCATGGACCAGATTGTAGAGCCAGCATTGGATTACTTAAGTCCTGTTTGATGCAACTTCTCTGAAGGAAAAAAAAAACAAAAACCTAGAAAAAAAAAAAAAGCTGAAAGATGCATTATGAAAAAGGACTAAGTGGGAGTGGGATTCATTTACTTTGTTCAAAGAAATGCAGCTGGAAAAATGTCAGGGACAGAAGGAAAAAGAGTCATTACCAGATCATCAGACCAGTACCAGTCAGTTCAGAACTTTTCTTCTGCCTCTATCTATTCTTCTGTCCCATGCGCCCCAAGTCTGTTTCTGTTCTGTTTTGAAAGAGGTCAGAAAATATCCATGGTGAGATGGGGAAAAGGAGTTGAAGGGCTAGGTTAAAAAGGAGAAGATAAACTGGAACTCATGTTTGAAATTTTTTTAAAATTCTTGAAGGATGGCTGACATGCGATATTATATTAGTTTCAGGTGTACAACATAGTGATTCAACATTTATATACCTTATGAAGTGATAACCACCATAAAGCAAGCAATTATCTGTCACTATACAAAGTTCTTAATATTATTAACTAGATTCCCCATGCTGTACATTGCATCTCTGAGTCTGATTTATTTTAAAACTGTAAGCTTGTACCCTTTAATCATCCTATAATCCCCTTTCCCTATTTCATACATTTTTCCATCCCTATCCCCTCTGGCAACCACCAAATTGTTCTCTGTATCTATGAGTCTGTTTTTTGTTTGTTTGTTTGTTTGTTTATTTATTATTTTTTTATGACAATGAGAGAGAGAGACAGAGAGAGACAGAGAGAGAGAAAGAGAGAATCCCAAGCAGGCTCCACACCATCATCATGGAGCCTGGTACAGGGCTTGAACCCATGAACCATGAGATCATGACTTGAGCCAAAATCAAGAGTCAGACACAGGCAACTGAGCGACCCTGGTGCCCCAAGTTTGTTTCTGTTTTGTTTTGCTTGGTCATTTGTTTTGTTTTTTAGATTCCATAGATAAATGAAATTATATGGTATTTGTCCTTCTCTGACTTATTTTACTTAACGTAGGTCCATCCATGTTGGTTTATCTATGTTGTCACAAATGGCAACATATTATTCTTTTTATGGCTGAGTAATATTCCAATATACATCACATATTCTTTATACATTTTCCTATCAATGGATACTTTAGGCTTCCATATCTTGGCTATTGTAAATAATGCTGCAATGAACACAAGGGTGCATATATTGTTTACAAGTTAGTTTTTTTTCTTTGGTTAAATACCCCAAAGTGGAATTGCTGGATTGTATGGTAGTTTTACTATTTACTTATACTTTTGGAGAAAACTCCACATTGTCTTCCATAGTGGCTGAACCATTTTGCATTCCCACCAAGAGTCCATGAGGTTTCCCTTTTCTCCAAATGCATACCAACACTTGTTACTTCTTGTCTTTTAGATAATAGCCTTTCTGACAGGTGTGAGGTGGTATCTAATTTTGAGATATCTTGTTTTGATTTGTATTTCCCTGGTAATTCATGATGTTGAGCATCCTTTCATGTGTCTGGTGGTGATCTGTAGGTCTTCTTTGAATAAATGTCTATTCAGTTCCTCTGCCCATTTTTTAATTAGATTTTTTTTTTTGATATTGAGTTGTATGAATTCTTTATATATTTCGGAAATTTTTATTTTACATAGGACTGGACATTTTCATTTTTGAATTGTGATTTGAAGAAGCTAGAGAACTTTTATTACATAAGAAAGATGAGAAAAGTTATGGAATCTACATAAGTTTCCATCAGGGGCAGGGAAACAAGTAATTCCACACGGTATATTTTAAGGTCAATGGGAAATAAAAATAAAACTGCCTGTAATCGTTGCTTACAAGCACAGTCAGTTCAATTAAATTGAGAATCTAAGGGCTGATACACATAGTAATAGCAAATGAGTCCAAATAAAAAGAGAATTGGTAGAGATTAACTGCATCAAGTAACAAAGAACTAAAAAGGAAGTTTAGACTACAATTACTAGACTTTTTTCTTCTCATTTAATTGTATTTTTTTCTTCATAGTTTGTCTTAGAATAGGAATTTATATTTAATATTGGTCAGTTATACATTCCTGAAAATCAGTTGTTCTGATATGTGAAAAGGGAGGGATAATGATGCATTACACGGTAGTTCCAAATTCCAGAGGTTGATGTATTATACAGCTAGTGAAGTTTAACCTTGAGAGTCCCTTGTTTGAATGAACACCTGAGCTTAGCAATACATGCTTATAACATTAATGAATGTAGAATAATTGTGTATTTAGTTAAAGAAGACCCCTCTCAAATATTATAGGCTGCAGGTGTTACTTACAGATGCTTTAGTTAACAAAACAAAACAAACACTTATTTCCTAAATGTAGATAAAACACGGAAAACTCCCATATGAGTATGCTTGGGAATAAAATGATTAAAACATTGTTTCCTGATTACCAAATAATTGATATGGATAGAACAAAGAGTTGTCTTTGTGTATAGTAATATCTTTTCTACTATACTGTGTTTTTTTTTCATTTATTTTTTTAATAGTTACTTTCTCTGATACTTTCTTGATTTTGGGGAGACTCATGTGAATCTAGTTTAAAATAAGGGTTAACTTTGAAAGGGTTTGAACTGGAAACACCTTTAGGACAAATACATGGGCAGAGAATGGTTTGCAACGAGTATGATGCTGGCTCTTGCAGCCAAAAATATCTCCAATACATGCACGTGTCTTTCACTGACGCATGCTCCTCTTTTCAAAATATCTGTATGGGATTGTTGTGTTTTCCTAATTGTATTTGAAATGTAACCTAAATGCTTTCATACACCATGTTTTCCCAAAATGGTTGTATTTTTTTCTACATATGAATATAAAATTTCCTATGTAAACATCTGCTTAAAAATGTATTGAGAATTGCATGCACTCTATGAAGTTTAGGTATTTAAACACCAAAGGTGTTCTCCTGGGAACACTGTAACAGAGAGATGATATATACTGTGTATGTTTGCCTTCATTTTCAAAACTTGCTTAATTTTATAGTTACATATGGATCTCTATGGCACTACTAAATAACAACAATTAGAAGAAAAATAATAACAAAAATAATTAATGTTTATTATTTTGGAATATTTTACTAAATCTTCTCAATCACTACTGGTTATAATCTTTTAGCCATCTAATAATGTGATTATTATATCTATTTTACAGATGAGGGAATTAAGAAATTCAGGAATTTGCCCAAGATGACACAGCTCACAAGTGACAGAGCCAGAAGTCCACTGCCCTTAATTCATTTATTAAAAAAAATACATATTTATTGAACATCTCCTCAACATAAGACCTACCAATTTGTTTTGCTTAAATATATACAACATGCACTACAGAGATTTACTTCTACAGAAATCTGTACAAGTGTTGTATGAAAAATTCTTCCTTTGTAAATAATATGTTGATGAAATCCACAATGCATTTTTGGTGGGAGTGCAAATAGTCCCCGACCTCATGAAGAACAGTATGACAACATTTAGTGAAATTAAGTTACAAAAATGACATTCTTGGCTACACATAATGGGAACTATGGATCAATTAGAATAAATGAACTGCATATGAATACATCTGAAACCTAGTGTTGAGTGAAACAAGTAAGAAAGAGGATACTGTTACAACACAATATTACTTATAAGATGTACTTAAAAAAAGCACATTAGTAGTATCAAAAACACTGAGAAGTCTTCAAAGATACATGCATATTCAAAGATCTAAATAGATCTCATTACACGGTTACCAAAGAAGGAATAGGAAATAGGAATTGGAATAAAATTGAACAAGGAAGAAATTTTCCATGGAGTTACGATGACAATGTTTCACAAATTAAGAAATATTATTAATTCTAGTAATTGACTTGAAATCCTAGAGCAAAAATGACCAGATTACTATGCTCCATTCCCAAAATTTTGATTTCAATCTTCTCATTCAGAATGGCTTTGCTTGAGATCAAACACTACTTAAGGGTCGGAATACAACGTAAAATAAGATTCAGCATTGTATTCACAGAGCTATCAATCAGCAAAGACAGTCCCCTCCAGGCACTAGCCATCACTGATCTCATTTTATCAGATTATTTATTCAAGTAAGAAACATTTAATTAAATTCTCACTTGAATAGCTAGAAGTGGTAGAAAACAAAGGTGTACCCTTGGTAAACCAGTATGTTGAAGTACAGTTTGCCTCTTTTTATAATTTAGCTATAATAATATTTCTCAAAATGTGGTTTGCCATAAAATAGGATTCCTTAAGCACTGTCCTGAAGTATTAATATCACATATATAATATACGACTATCTCTTTCTTTCTGTGTCTGTTGCTCCATATATAGCTATAGCAATAGATATGTAAATATAGACATACATTCTTTAAATTTTTTTTTAACATTTATTTATTTTTGAGACAGAGAGAGACAGAGCATGAACGGGGGAGGGGCAGAGAGAGAGGGAGACACAGAATCGGAAGCAGGCTCCAGGCTCTGATCCATCAGCCCAGAGCCGGACGCGGGGCTCGAACTCACTGACCGTGAGATCGTGACCTGAGCTGAAGTCCGACGCTTAACCGACTGAGCCACCCAGGCGCCCCTATAGATATACATTCTTAATAAAAATATATATTCTTAATAAAAAAAAATTTGCTCATCTTCCATTAATATTAGTTACTGATTAATTGTATGGAATGTTTACAAATGCTCAGACATTGCTGTATGCTGTATTAAGAAATTCATGTGAGATGTTTAATTCTCACATTACTCAAATTTATACTATTCTTTCACGCAGATTTTACTCATAGGTATGTTTGGTACATTCCAAATTTATATTCTAGAAGTTGATGATACAGCTATATGAGCCAACAGCTGAAATTACCTCAGATTGTGATTCAACCCATTTTTTTTTCTGCATGTGTTTTCTTTAATTCTTTTTTTCCTATATTGTTTTGACAGGAATATCACCCTCCTTTATTTCGCCCAGTGCAATACCACTTCATTGTAGTCATATTCACACTGCATTATACTCTTCTGTTTATTTATTTCTTTCCCAGGAGACTGTGAGGTCCTCTGAGGAGACTATCTCTTGCATATCTACATCATCGGAAAACACCACAGGCATGGCATTCTATATTTGTTTAAAGAGATAGGGAGGGGGATGGGATAGATAACTTCAACATACATTCCTAGTGGAGGTCATCTCCAAAATATATCTGAACAAGCAGTTTGTAAGGCTGTGGGCAAAATGACCTTAATTTTATTTTCTTTCACTTGAGGATATTTGAATGAATGAGAAATATCACACATTTATTGGATTCTATTAGTAAAAGACACCTTTCAGTAGCAGCACTTCGGTTCAAATTGGTTTCTTTGGATGCAAATTATCAGGGGCTGACAGTCTCATCCTGGCTGAATATGAGCGCTAGTTCAGTTTATTTGCTCTCACCCTTGGAATGGGAATACTTTTCAGGTCTGAAAACCTATTTCCAAAAGCCCAAGTGAATTGGTTGGGTGGAAGAGATAATCCTGCAGCTGCTTAGTTGGGAGTAATGCTGCCATCACTCCTCTCAGAATGCAAGGTATGATGAAAAGCTGCAAATCTAGAGTGGAATATCCAGCCAAGGCTTCATGAAACAAAATTCCTTCCACATAAATACCTAAACCCAGTTTTCTGTTGGATATTTGGCAGTATGAAGAGTGCCAATTCATTTCCTATTAAGAAAGACATTGTGAATACAGCCAGAAAATAGTTTGTTTGCGTCTCTTTCAGGACTAGCAATTACCTACATCCTTGAAAGATACAAAGAAAGGCATGTGTGGGTCAGCAAGGGTGGACAGCTGGTCAATCCTCTGGGCTGGAACTACATAAAAGCTCAGCAGTGCTGTTTAAATGTGGAGTGTCATTAAATTGGCATTTAATTGAACACTATAAACAATGTCACTAGTACAACCATGTTGCTAACGATTAACCCTAAAGTAATCAGATGCTGTTATCTGTCTTCTGGTGGCGTCTTGAAATGTCACTTGCCCAAGGGCTGTCTTGGGAGAAATAAAGAAGATACAAATACTACAGATGAAAGGAAAGAAAAAAGAAAAGAAAAGAAACTACCTGTATAAAACCATAACCTTACTTCTTATTTGTCTCACTTACAACTACGCTTGCATAAGATCTGTCTATGAATCAGTGTGTACAGAACCTCCATAATTTCATTTTTTAAACATTTGTTAAATCAGTGTTTAAAATAAAAAATACAATTCAGATAATTTGAAAATTTGTAATCATTTGCTTTGAATCTGACTTACCATTGGTAAAAAATGCATTTATGTTTTGGGATAGTTGTAAAATTTTATGATATCCTGAAACGGCAGCTACCAACCTCTGGCTATTTCTGCCTGTGATGCCTACTGCCTAATCACACATAATTTCTTTACAACTCCCAATCCTGAGATTACATGTCTCTCCTCAAGTATATACGTATTTGCATAAACTCTTTTGATTTACTTCTGTTTATATATATGTTACCTAAGGGGATTTATATGTGGAATTTTTGATTCCAAAACACAGAGCACTATTTAGACAAAAAGTTTCATCTTTATGGATGTGGGTGTGTCGGCAAGACAAAGCATAAAGAGTCAGAAGGTGAAAACCAAAGATAAGGGGAGATAAAAGCAAGAGACAGATGGTCTAAAGATAGGCTAAATATCTCTGAAAAATTGGTTCAGGAACATTTCTGAGTGAGTGAAAAACCCACTGTAGACATTTAAGATAGGCAGAATGCTTCTGGACACCTGGATCAGGAAGTTTTCTGACTGAGGGGGACACAGAAATCTGCTTAATATATCAGACAATCTCCAAGTTATTTCAAAATAAACCCAGCCTTTATGTCTAGAAAACCATTTAAAATTGATGTTGTATGTCTTCTTTACCCAAGAGAGCTAAGAAAGATTGCTCTAGGGTAATATCAAATCACTTTCAATTTATAGAAACATATGGTCACCTACTCTGTGCCAGTCATTGTGTTCAATACCAGAGATAGATGTGGACCTTGGACTCAAGCATCTCATATTCTTTTGAAAGAAGCAAGGGATTTCAAAATCTTTTAAACAGTTTAAATTAAAAAAAATAAGTACATGGTGCTTAAAAACACAAAGGAGGAAAACCTAAATTAATCTAAAGAGAATAAAAAGTCTTCCCATAGGAAGTGACATCCAAACTGAAACTTGAAAGAGGAATCAGGAATCAGCCAGGCGGCAGGAAACAGGAAAGAGATGAGAGGCAGAACCATTTTCTAATAAAGAAACACTTGTATTGAGATAGAAGACTACAGAGATAAAGAAGGAGATCTAGAAAGACCCTGGACTTTATTACTAAGCAAAATAGGGAAGAACTGAGACTTTAAATGGAGATACTACCCCTCTTCATTAGAAAGATGACATTAGCTGTAGTTTAGAGAAATATTAAGAGGAAGAACAAGATGAAGACCAGTTAGAAAGCTATTGCAGGATTCCAGGCAAGGGATGATGGTGGCCTGAGCAAAGGGGCATTAATGGAGATGGGGTGAATTAGAGGGTCTGTGATATATTTGAGAGATAGAAGTAGGAGATCAGAACTCTTGTCCCAAAGCAGAAGTCTGTTGTTAGTAAAACAAATGAACTGAACCTAAGAACATCCTGGACTTGGTAATTATTTTGCATAACTATTTTATACAGCTTGTGCCCAGTGACTCCTTATAATATATTCAGAGAGCTTTTAAGCTATAAAGAAATCATTAGGGAGAACGTTGTCAAAGTAATACAGGATTAGGCATACTGTCTTCAGAGAAAGAAAAAAAAAAAAAAGAACTCCTCTTTTAGTCCTTGATTTTGGCAGAAGAATTTACAAGCAATAAAAAGGAAGCCCTATAAAAGATTGACTGACAATTCTCCCTGTGTTTAAAATCTTGTCATAGGAATCACTGCACATTTTCCCCATCTATTTCAAGTTATAAACAACCACAGACTAATCAGACATGTATAACAGCCTATAACTAAATCCAGAGAAGATTTGCTTAAAGATCACTTTAAGCAAAAGGCCTGACATGTCCTTCTGGCAGAAAAACATGAGATCCCTGTGGTAGATCCATGACCAACTTATCTGAAGAACCCCCATTGCTTAACTAACTGTTCTCTGCCTATATTGTGGCTGAAACCTGGAGGTAACATCATGTGATGCCTATATCACAAATTACTTTTCCTCTCACAAACCCATCCTCCTTCAAGATTCCAACCAGCCTTATACCTCCTTTATCGTTTCCTTTATTTTCAGACATCCTGGATCAGAAAACTCAGAGTCTACTATCCACAGTGTTGGATTCTCCAAGATTTACATATCTCCTTCTAATTAAACATGAACAAAAATCTCTCAGATGCAGAAAAAATTCTCACAAAGTGAGAATTTTCATTTCCATTCCAATAATCATCTCAATGCTTCTCTTCTTTGCTCACCCTAGATGTATGCTCACCTGAACCACTCTCCCTCAATATCCTCAACCCCCCTTGATCCCTGCCATTTTTTTTAAAGTTTATTCATTTTTGAGAGGCAGAGAGACACAGAGAGCTAGTGGGGGAGAGGCAGAGAGAGAAAGGGAGACACAGAATCTGAAGCAGGCTCCAGGCTCTGAGCTGTCAGCACAGAGCCTGACACAGGGCTCCACTCATGAACCACAAGATCACGACCTTAGCTGAAGTCAGATGCTTGACTGACTGAGCCACCCAGGTGCTTGTCATTTTATGATACAGTTTGTGGTTTTCTGATAGGAAAAATCACATCAATGGGAAGTGTCTGATGAAAACTTTGCCCCTTCCTTCACATCTCTTTCACAACCCTCCATCCTAATGAACCGTCTACTGCAAGGGAATCATAGAGGATACTTGAGACCATCAGTAGTTAACTACCTCAACTACTTGACCCCAATTATAAATCCACCTTCCATTCTCACAGTAGGATACCTGGTTGCACAGACTATATGCCCAAATAGGCTGAAGGCAAAACCTGGTTTACTACTGGTGTCTGAGGGTAGGTTATATAATTCTATATTTCAGTTTCCTCATCTGTAAAATGTTGGTAGTTATAGGAATTACTTCCATGGATGCTAAAAATACTAGGTTAATTAACACAGTGAAAGTTCGCAGAAACATGTCTCAGACAAAAAAGATAATCCAACTTGTAGAAGTAGGTTAGTAAGAAGTAAAACCATCTGAAGGTCAAGTGAAATGTAACCAGAGTCTAAAAACCCTGATTTAAGGGTTTTTA
This sequence comes from Panthera uncia, assembly GCF_023721935.1. Taxonomy (NCBI): domain Eukaryota; kingdom Metazoa; phylum Chordata; class Mammalia; order Carnivora; family Felidae; genus Panthera; species Panthera uncia. The sequence continues at coordinate 107,770,595 of NC_064811.1, read as the reverse complement.
AGAGAACAAATTTTGGTGAAGACTCTGTAGAGCATGCTTATTGATGCATAGAGGTGGCCTCCAAGAGCAATGAGAGGGTCTCACTGGGCACCTGGGGCACCTATAACTCCAATAGGGAGAATAGGAAGAATTAAATTTTTGAAAGATAATAGCACCTTTTAACAAATGTGTAGGGGATTCCAGGACATTGGCTTTTTTCAGAGAAATTAAAATATGTCTCAGGTTTATTTAAGGAATAAAAGAACTACATGCAACAACTCTAGGAGCCAGGAGCATAGGGGCTCTATCAAGGCATCTTTCACTGCACTTCTGCCAAATTCACTCTGTGGGAGAGAGGGCAGATTATATTGGATAGTCTTGTGATATTAGCGACCAGTTGAGGAAACACCAGTTACCAAGACCGCACTTGAAGGATGTGGTCATGTGGACTTTCAGGTATCAATGCAGTGTTGCCTATCGGAGAACATCTTAAGGAAAACTGTGGGTGGTCCCTGGCTCAGATTTTATGAAAGGCAAAGTGAAGACCCTGCCAGAAGATATTGGTCACCTATAGAACAAGGCCTCCAGTACCTGTACCAGAAAGCCCATGTTCTGGACAGTTTGATGTATAGGGTGGAGTTTCTTCAGGTTGAGGGAAAAATACCCATTGAAAATGTAAAAAAAAAATAAATGGAAAAATAAACTTTCATAAGATCAAGTTTTCAACAACCAATCTCAGAAGAGTTCATATTATTCATCATTGCCCTACCCTCTCCAAAATGATTTTGGTCACAGTCATGGGCAATCCCCTGAGCATCAGCAACTTGCTGACAAATGATGCACTATTGGTTGATTAGCAGCACTGTGTTTTCCCATCTACAAACTTTGCTTGTGTCTTAAATTCAATGAGTTCCTAGTATTTTGGTTAAACCCCTTTGTACCCAGAAATTGTTCTAAAATTTATAAGGTTTTAGAATTGAATAAATGCTGTAAGTCAGTTAAAGTAAACATTCAAAGGAATTTTGGTGTGAGCTAGTTGAGGCTTTCACTTTATATCAATCCCCTTGTGTCTTAATAAGACTTAAAGTTGTATCAGCCAACCAAAAATCTATGCCTAGTCTCTAGAGTCCTTTCTTTGGAGCTGACTTACAGGAATCATTGAAAGAAAAAAAAAAAAATCAAAGGATACACCCATTCATTCTATTTATTTCATAACAGTCTAAATCAAGCTTATCCACCCTACTGAGTTCTAGTCACACAACTTTGTAATTGCTTCAGGAAAAATATTTTGGTAATGAAACTTGTGGACTTTGAAGCCAGACTGTATAGATTTAAATTCCTGTTCTGTCATAATAGCTATGTGAACTCAAGAAAGTATTGAGTCTCTTCTGTCTCAGTTCCCACCTGTGTAAAACAAGAATAAAAACAGAATCTACCGGCGTGCCTGGGTAGCTCATTCAGTTAAATGTCTGACTTAGGCTCAGGTCATGATCCCATGGTTCATGGGCTCCAGCCCACGTCGGGCTGTCAGGGTCTGTGCTTATAATGCAGAGCCTGCTTGGGATTCTCTCTCTCCCCTCTCTCTCTGCCCATTCCCCACTTGCACACACACACTCTCCCCACCCTCTCTAAATAAAGAAACTTAAAGAGAAAAACAGAACGCACCACAGTGTTGATGCAAGGGTTCAGTTAATTATTTACAACAATGTCTGGTATGGTATGTACATGCTTTGACAATATTGTTTGCACTTTGTATTTTCGGGTCTACTGAAGTTATTCTGTAACTGTGTGCATTCTATAGAAAAAAGTAAAAGCAAAAATTTCCCTGAAATTCTGTTAATTTTTATTTCCTTCAACATAATTTTTTTCACTAAACATATTATTAGAGCTCTGAAATTTGAAAATATATTTCTTTATAAATAACTGAAATTTTATGAATTCTTGTGTTATTTCTTGACTAGCTAGATTTACACAATGAACTGGAAAATGAGGAAATTTGCAGACTACAATGAGAGATTCAGTGACAGCCCACGAAAAAGTTAATTTCCAACTACTGATTCCTAAAAAAAAAAAGTATTCGCTGAATTCAGAGATAATTTCCAAACAGAAGTCTCAGCAACAACAGCAAAACTTAAAAGTTAAACCTATATTTGGCAGAAAATAATCATTTATGAATTATCAACTAAGACTTAATCATGTGTTTACATAAATAATGGTAGACCAAAACCAAACAGAATTTCATTACCTTATGACAAAAATTCAATCCACCTGCTTCATTTGGCTTCATCCTTTGTTCTGTGCTTGATTTGCTATTTGGCTGTAATTAGCACTTAGAGATTATGTAGAAAATATAAAATAATGATAAAGTTTGAAGTGCTTTACAATATTGTAGGAAACAATTACTATGATTAATTTTTATGACAATGAATTTCATGAATTTATAATAAAGTGGTATGTTTCTTTAAAAAATACATCTTGTAAAAGAAAACAAAACAAAGCATCTTTCAATGCAATACATGAGCACATAAAAATGCCTTCTTCTTTAAAGGTAGTTAATACTGCTTTTAATTTCATCTCTGTCCTTTTGTCTTATCATTCACAGACACTCCTGACAGAGTTTGCCCTGGTAACAGCTGACTGTTCTTTTTGATATAATCACTCCTTTCTCCTATGGACAGGCCAATATCTTTTGTGATTAGCAAGGGACAGCCTTGTCTATCTCGATTAGTCATGGATACTTAGCAGTTCACTACATGCATCACCACTAATTGCAGCAAAAGTATTCATCTGGCCTTCTTTCCTTTTTATGTTTTCTTTTCTCCCCAAACAAAACTGGCAAGTAAGTCTATCTCTGTACACTGTGATTGGCAAAATTTGTGATGCTTCCTCATCATCATTATTTAAATATATATATGTATATATACATATATATACACATACACATATATCTACATACATATATACACATATGTATACACACACACATATATATATACACACACATATTACTATGAATTATCTTAAGTGCTTTTCATGAAAATCAGTTCTCATAAGTTTTTTAAGATATTGTCTACAGCAATAATGAATTAAGGAATACTGTGCTATGTCTGGGGATGCATGTCTAAATAAGTACTTCAGAAATTTTAGTTTGAATTTGTGCCTGAAGTCCCATTTGCCTATTAAATATTTACAATGAAACTAGGAAATAGAGTGCAAATTAAAATTATTGAATATAGTTAACAATAATAACATTAGATAATTATGCTAACTCTTAGAGAATACTGCACCATAAACCCAAACTAAGTGTTCAATTTTAGGCTTTTTTATTACATTTCTTGAAATTATTATTTTTTTATAGAATAATAATAATTATTAAACTCAAAACCTTAATAATTTAGGAATTAATGCAGCATATAGAATATACATAATGTCCTTTGAAGAATTTGCTCAATCTTATCAATATTATTTTCTCAATTTCTAACTCCCGTTCTGTCATTTGAACAAATAAAACAGAAAGTGAATAATGACTCACACACATCAATTAAATGTTGGAAGTTCAACATGAAATACTTGATTACTACATATGGAAAAATAATAACTAAAGGATAAGATCAGGACTGTGACCCCTACTGAGGTCAACTTCACATTGTAGATAATAAAATAATTATCACAGGGAAATGCTAGACAACTTAAGTGCAGTGAAAGAAATGAGAGTAATCTGAAATCTAGAAATCAGCTAAAAATCAGGAATGGTGTCCTTTGGAATCACTGAAATGGATAAATGAAGATGAAGGGTTGGCAGTCAGAGTAGCTGGGAAGAACAAAACATAAAGCACTGGGAACCAGTATTTACTCTCCAGGTGTTTTACCTGTAAATCCTCATTCTATTCTCAAAACCACACTGTAATTTGGCTACTGTTAGTTCGTGTGATACATAAACATCAGCATAATTAATTAAACAGCTCACCTGTGGTCACAACTAGGCAGTAGCGGAACTAGGTTACAAGTTCACTTCTTTGGGACTCTAAGACCCTGTCCCTTTCACCACACTAGGGCTCCTCCTAGCCCAGAGCTAGAGAAGCCAGGCTGGACACAAACTTGGTCAAGGAGAAAACAAAGGCAAGAACAAATAAAGTGAAAATCAGAACCAAAGCTATGAAAATGGACTTTAAAAAATAAAGGCAAGCAACGAGGAAAGAAGAGAATAACACAAGATTTGGGAATATTTTTTCAGAATTCTAAGTTTATATACCCTTACAAAATCAGGTAATCAGAAAAATACCTCTTCCCAGATACACTGCTTTTTAATTTTTTTTTTAATGTTTATTTTATTATTTTTGAGACAGAGAGAGACAGAGCATGAACGGGGGAGGGGCAGAGAGAGGGAGACACAGAATCGGAAGCAGGCTCCAGGCTCTGAGCCATCAGCCCAGAGCCCGACGCGGGGCTCAAACTCACGGACCGCAAGATCCTGACCTGAGCCGAAGTCGGACGCTTAACCGACTGAGCCACCCAGGTGCCCCCCAGATACGCTGCTTTTAAAAGTTGCAAGGATTACAACAAAAAAATGGGTTTGAAACCCTCAAAACAATTTTTAATAGCAGTAAAAAGAGAAATTCAGTTCTCTGTGGAAAAACACAGAATTAAATTTAAACATATGTAAATGTGATATAAATAAAACCAAGAAAGAAGACCACAGCTTTTTAATATTCTATGTTGAAAATATCTGGTAGAAAAACTCAATAAATGAGTAAATACAAATGTTGTGTTGCCACAGTAATTGTCACCACCTTGTTTGTACTCTCTGTCTCCTTTACCATATGAAAAACTATTGATTATTTTTCTGTGAAAGACAAGGAAGAATTGCTTTATAATTAAACACTATTTCCAATGACGAAAATGAAATTATGACTGTCTGCATTTTTAAATCATAAAACAAATAAACATTTGAAAGAAAACCAACTACAACATTTTACTTTAAAGGGCAAGTTTAAAATATATATACAACCAACAGCCACATAAAAGATTTTCTGCAAGTGCAAAGATCTATTATCTCCGGCAGGGTATTAAACTAATTGTATTTAACCACACTGTAATGCAGAACTGTATAATGTAAAAGAATGCTTTATCAGATGAGGAACACAGGACATAGGGAGACCCTATTTGCATTAGATGTAACTGCCTTAGGATGACAAGAACAGAGAGTAGAGGTGAGGATAAAATAAGTTTATTTCCTTTCCCACTGCATCATGGATTTTTGAACGGCTTATCAGTACACACACAATGATGAAACCAAAATAGATTAAGCAGCTTGGAATAATGCCAACCTGACACATTCTCATAAAGTAAAAGCTCATAGTTTCATAGCACATCGATGACTAGCTATGATGGAGATGGCAGGAATGAATGTGTCCAGTGTAGTTTTGTCACATCAACAAAACTCTGAACTTAAATCATGAAGTTACATAAACATATAAAGAGAAATAGTTAGATGCTAGTTAACAAGATTGCTTTGGATCCAGAAAATTACAAATTTAAAGCCTAACATTGCTACCCATAAATCAACCCACTTAACATTGCCACCCACAAATTAACATTGCTACCCATATATGCAACTATATGAGGCATAATTTATGTGCAATAATCTGTACCTGTTGAAAGTATAAAATTAGATGAGTTTTAATGGATACACCTCTGACAACATCTGAAAAATCAAGATACAGAACATTCTCAATATTTCAAGAAAAAGATCAGGTCCTTTTGTAGTTCATCCGTCCTTCTCTGCCCATGTCTAAAGTCAACGTCAGCTTTTAGTCATTCTAAATACATTCTCATTTTTAGAAATTGCATATATATGGAATCATGTAGTATGTGATCTTTGTATCTGACCTCTGTCACTCAGCATAGTGAATTTAGACCTAACACTTTTGTTGCAATTATCAGTATTTTGATCTCTTTTAATGCTGGGTTTTACCTGTCAATGGACATTTGAGTTATTTACAGCTTTTAGCTATTCCTAGTAAAGCTGCCATCACCATTTGAATGTGAGCCTTTGTGTGGATATATGGATTCATTTCTCTTGGGTGAATACCTAGGAAACAGATGACTGTTCTGTCCCCTGAGTATATGTTTCACATTCTGCAGGGAAAAAAAAAAAGTTTTCCACAGTTTTCCCACCAGCAGTGTATGAGAGCTCTGGTTGCTCTACATCTGTACCAGCACTTGGATTTTTAGTTTGTTTTTGTTTTTTTTTTTTTGTTTTTTTTTTAATTTTGGCCATTCCAATGTGTGTGTAGTGATTTTTCTTATGATTTCATTTACATTTTCCCGATGACTAATGATTTCCTGATTACATTTTCCTGATGACTAAAGCTTTTTTCATATGCTTGTCTATTTGTATATCTTCTTTTTTGAAGCGTCTACTCACATCTTTGGATCATTCTATAGATTTGATTTCCTATTGTTGAGTTGTAAGATTTCTTTATATATTCTAGAAACAAATCCTTTGTCACGTATATGTTTGGGGAATATATTTGGGGAAAATGTTTGGAAAATATTCAAGTACATAGCTTGCTTTTTAATTTTCTTAATATTGGCATTCACAGAGCCAAAGATCTCAATTTTGATTAACTCCAATATATCGGTTTTCTTTCATGGTTCATGTTTTTGGTGCCCTATCAAGGAAATCGTTGCGTATCCCAAGGAAAAGATTTTCTTCTATGTTTTATTCTAGAAATTTTATAGTTTAGCTTTTATCTTCATTTAGGTCTATATTCCTTTCAAGCTAATTTCTTGTGTATGATATAAGATAAGCATTAACAACATTTCCTTCTCTACTCCCCCAGGACTGTGTCTAGTTGTTCCAACACCATTTGTTAGAAAGAGTTTCAAATTTACCCATTCAATTGTCTTGACACTTTTGTCAAAAATCAATTTACTATATATATGTGGGTCTTTTTCTAGGTTCTCTATCCTGTTCCATTGATCCATTTGTTTTTCTTATACCAATACCAGGCTGTCTTGTGCTGTTCTCTGAGTGGTGAAAGAGGGCTGTTAAGTTCTTTTACTACTTTTGTCACATTGTCTATATTTAACTCTAACTCATGTATTTTGAGGCTCTTTTATTTGATCTATAATCGTTTGTAGTTGTCACATTTTATCATGCATGGTATTGTGTTTTAATCAGCTAAAACAGATCTTGGTCCTACAAAGTTGTTTTGTTTGTTTGTTTGTTTTGTTTTATTTTTTTAAGAAGCACTGTGAGTTTGTCAAACTGGGCAGGTTCTGTTTTCCTGAAATAAGGATATAGTATAATATTTTTTTGTCTGTCTGTTTTCACATAGCGTTTGTCAAAGGTATTTCACCCTTTGATATGTAGTACTAGTGGTAGCAAGAAATGTGGACTGAACTGACGTCCTAGCATCAGCTCTTCTGGAAGGGAAGGAGTCAAGATATATACTCACCTTCTTTCCAGAATGCACCAATAGAGACATCATTTAGCATGGAACGGGGTGGCCATACCTCAAGGCCCAGATTAGGGAAGAGTGAAAAAACTGAAAAGAACTATTTGGCTTCAGAATTGAATCAAAAGGAAGAGAAATATGTAATCATGTGAACCACCTTGCTGGGGATTAATTTTATTCCGGGAAGTGAAGTGACTGAAGTTGTAAACTGAAAGAACTGACTAACAAGCTTATGACCTTTATGTCTAAGGTCTATTAAGTTAGTTATTCCAAGCCCCAATAGGGAGAGGATGCATTCAAGTTATTGTATCAAACTCTATTGAAAGGGTTTCATGTCTTAAGAGACTAATCTGATTCTGCGATAAGTCACTCCTTGAGCCCAAATTCACCCATTTGCCAAGTGTGCATTCCACTGAGAAGACTCCACTAATATCCTGAGCCACTTCACCATATAAGTAGCATGTTCCAATGGTAGCCTCTACTGAAATCTAAATCTATCACCTTGCATTGACTTCAGACCTGTCCTTTGTTGGCCATCCTGGAAGCGCCTACCTAACACCTTGTGGAGGTGACTGAGAACAATAATCAGAATTATTTTAACCTAAATGTCTTTGGACAATATGGCTGAAATCCCCTTTTCTGAGCTTGATATAGAGACAGAGTCTGCTTATCTTCTAATTCTTACTACCACTGGTGCTAATGCTGGCCAAACACCTAAGACTACTGCTTTAGCAAAAAGGCCACCACAGTTTGTATTCTTCATATGTGAAATAGTCTGAACCAGCAGCAAGCCTGACATTACTATAAGTAGTGAATAGAAATAGACACAGGCAAAAATAGGTGGTTTGAATTCAAGATATATCTAAGTAAGACAGGAGATCCTTCCATTTTGGAATGGGAAATGGTTAGAGCCAATGTAAGGTACAAGAGAGATTCAGAAACTAACTCTGCTTTTCCCTATAAATGGGAAGTTTGATAATTATGTTCTGGGAACTGATCAGTGTTAGTTATGTATATGCTAAATTATGAAACAGAACACTTTTGTTGCATAGATGAACAGATATATACATAATTCCTTCCAAGTGTAAGATTTATATAACTTAGAAAAAGTAAGATGATAAATGGAATTGTCATTTGTAAAAATAGGGAACTGTAGAAAAAAGTGATAAAAATAGAATTAAATATGTGTTTTGAACTGTAATAAATAAGTCTTCTAAAAAGCATCTTCTTCCAAAACAAAACAAATTTATATGCATTAAAAACCTGCTTAGGCAAGTAAGTCTTATCCTGAATCCCTTTCTTTAATTGTTCAGGAAATATTGCTTTGCTATCCATCTGCTGATTTGGTTATGTTTATTCAAGCTATACCACTTTTTAAAGTTTGCACACAACACTTACTGGCTTGAATTTTAATACTTCGTTCATATATATATATATATATATATATATATATTTTTTTAAGAAACAAGGAATGTTATGGAACCACTTAGACTTTCAGAATATCAGAGAATATAAGACCATGTTATTAGGGTTTGGTCTTCTATTCGGGTGCTAAGAGGGCAGAATGAAAATGGGTTTCTTTTTGCCTCACAACCCAAATAAATCCACTCACATGGCCTATGTGAGAGAAAGTAGTAATTATTATTATCCTCTTTTATTTAAGTTACCTTAATGAACCAAATATATTCATTAAATAGTTCAATAACTATTTATTGAGCTCCTTTTATGAGCCAGGCCCTGAACTATAGGTCAGAGATATTAGTAATGAAGTTGTGATCACATTCTTTTGATGGAAGACAAATGATAAACAAGAAAACATATATGTATACAATATACATACATATACAAGTACCAAAAATATAACTGGGGAAGGATAAGGTGGTCAGGGAAGACTTCCCTATAGAGATGACCACTGAGCCCCTGAGCATGAGAACCAACAAGACCTGCAAAGACTCGGAGAAGAAACATTTTGGACAACAGCACCAGCAAGGGCAAAGCTAGGAGGCAGGGAAGAGCTTGGCCCATTCAAGGAAGAGACAAAGAAGGTGCATCTTGAATATTTTGATTAAGTACAGGACATCTCCTGTCCTGTGGGGTCGGGGAAGTGGTTAGAGAGGTAGAACAGGATTATAAAGGTTTTGTAGGAAATGAAAAGACATTCTGGGGTGTAACATGATCTGTTTGTTTGTTTTTAGCAATCATTAAGGAGAATGGTTTGTCTATGTCTGGAAAGCAGAATTTAGAAGACAATTGCAGTGCTCTATGTAATAGGAGTACATAATTGTGATGGATATGAAGACAAGTGAATGATTTAGAGATTTATTTTGTAGGTAAATTGATACTTTTTTTTCAATTTTTTATTTTAATTGCAATTAGTTAACATACAGTGCAATATTAGTTTCATGTAGAATTTAGTGATTCATCACTTACATACAACACCCAGTGCTCATCCCAACAAGTGCCCTCCTTAATTCCCATCACCCATTTAGCCCATCCCTCCTGCCCACCTCCCTTCTAGCAACCCTCAGTTTGACCTCTGTACTTAAGAGTCTGGTTTCCCTCCATCTTTTTTTTTCACCACTATGGTCATCTATTTTGTTTCTTAAATTCCACATATAAGTGAAATCATATGGTATTTGTCTTTCTCTGACTGATTTACACTCTAAGGATGAGGGAAAGAAGTCAAACTAAGATTTATTCCTAGGTATTTGGCACAAGCTATGGATGGATAGTAGAGACCTTTACTGAGATTTGAACATTGGATAGGAAAAGGCTGTGGGGCATTGGGAAAACAAGAGTTTATTTTGGGTATATTAAGTTAGAAAGTGTATATTAAATATACACGTGGAGATGGCAAGAAAGTATTTAGTTATTTGAGGCAGGGCCTACGAATGAACATTTATAGCTGGTGCTTAACCATGAAGCTAGAAGGTATTATGTAAGGAGAGAGTACTTAATCGGAGCAAAGAATATCTAGGAGCAATACTTGGAAATCTCCAACATTCAGTCCTTCTATTGCACATTATACTGAGAGTAATCAGCAGCATATCTACTGGAAAAGATAAAAATCATTAATAAACTACATATTTACATAGTTACATCTTTAATCACATATGTCTATTGAATTTTAGAATCTCAATTTCCTGCTTGTGAAATTGGAGTTGTTATCTCCATTTTTAAAGGATATTTAAATCCTGCTTAGGATAGTCTAAACTTAGATATTGGAAAATAATGTAATACATACATATATGCCAATGGATTCAGGAATTGTTCTTGTTGTTTTTACCCTATTAAAAGAAAGCAACAGTGATTGTGACCAAGTTTGGGTTTAGATAGTAAATGTTAAAAGACAACAAACTGGAGACATCTATTCTTGACAGTATGATACAAGACAATGAAAGGTTTTAATTCATATTATTAAACTCTTATTTCTGTATCAGATTAACAGAAATTGTACTTCATACTCTCTCCTTTGGTCTGTAGGGGAAACAAATCTGTAAAAAGTTATGCATCTCCCAACTTCTCCATTCTGATGGAAGAGCCTTGAGTGAAGGGGACCAGTGAGAACCTGTCTTGCTCTGAAGATGGCTACCCTGCTTTGGTGCAAGTTTGGAAGGAACACATAAAAGGTTGGGTTCCTACTCAGGGAGTAGCCTGTTACAAGATATAAAATTATTTTTCAGATGCTGAGAGATCACACTTGATGTCTCAGCACATACAAGAAAGGTTGGTCTGGTTCTTTTGTTATTACCAGAGTGATTATTAATAGCATCTCTTTCACTCATAAATATGTCTGGATTTTGATAAATAATATAATGTCTGGATTTTGATAAATAATATAGTTAACATAAAACCTCCACAACTCCCCACTTAAGAACAAGTCAAGCCAGGAAAAACGATGTCCCTCAGAGCCAGTTCCTGATGAGGTTTGCAATATCATATCCATGCTAATCACATTCATTTAGAAGATTTACTCTTTCTTCTCCTTTTGACCATTGTGCTTCCCTTACCTCTCTCCCCACCAAAAATTGGTCTATAGAATTTAAAGTGTTTAGTATGCATGTGTTAAATTTATGTTCTCTGAGTTGGTAAAAAGGAATTTAAATGAAGGTGACTACAAATTATATGAGTCAGCCCAGAAGCCATTGTGCTAATGCCCTTGTACAGATGAGGAAACTGAAAGTTCAAGTTGATTTACCTTGGGTCATACAACTAGTTAATGTCAAAGTTAGAATGTAGAACATGAGTCTCTGGCTCCCAAGACTGTGCTTCCTATCATTCTGCTTGCCAGTTATCTAGCTTGCCATCTGGTGGGGAGGCTGCCACTGACACCACTCCAATGCCACGTGTAACACATGCCATGGATAACAGAGGTACAAAGTGAACTTCCAGGTGGGAAGGACTTCTGACTAGGAGATATAAACAAAACAAAACTAAACAAACAAAAATGCCTCAAGCACATCACCAGTTAACTAATTGTAAAGGACAGATGGAAGTGGGGGAAGAAAAGAGCATTTCAAACTAAGGAGATGACATGATCATGCTTGTGAAAGCATAAAAGTGCAATGCAGATTGAGGAAATCATGACTAAGTGTCGGTGAAATTTAGAGTGTATGATACTTGCCCTTAAAAAGGAACTGGAGAAACAGAGTGAAGTAATTTGGGCAACCAAACCAAGGATTTTGTATTTCATCACTGGACATACATTTGAAATTCTTCTATACATAATTTTGGCACCATTCTGAAAGGTGGCTTGGGGAGATGGATCGTTGGGTATAAATTGAAAAACTGTTGTATAAAGTTTGGATAACACCTGACCTAGCAGTTAGATGGAACAAAACAGATTTAGGAGACATTTTGGTACAACACCTAAAAATAAAATAAAATCAGCAAGCACAAAGTCAAAGAGTTAGTGTACACATTCTATTGGACAAAGGTCCACTGGACCTTGTTTTTACCTTGTTCAAATATTTTTGGAAAGGCAGATGTTCTCCAGAGAAAAGTGTGCTTGAACTATTTGTCCTAACTGCATTTTCTGGAAAGTTGTCTACGTATCCTTTGATTTTAAGGGAGTTTCAGGAAAGAATATGCTTCCACCTAGGGGAATAATAGAAGATAATAGAATTGACCCTTGATATTAATACTTCAAGAACTGAATAACTTTTTTACTTTGCTGGTCCCTTTTGTTTTTTCTTCACATCCTGCCTAGCACAGGTATTTGTCTTCCTTTTTAGATAGTATTTTATCAAGAAACAGTTTGTATCACTTAACAAGAAGCACTGTATGCTTCAGGATGGGTGGGGCCACAGAACTGGGTTGAGGTGTGGATGTAGGCTGTCTTCTGGGCACATTCATTATCTAAGAGGCTCTCTGGTCCTGATGTGAACCTCTCTTTGTTACCCTGTGGCTACTCTACCTCTGCCTTGCAACAGTACCTCAAATTTTCCTTAGGTAGTCATCTCCCCAGTGTATATTTTGGATGGTTTACCTCAGTGTCCATTTCCAGGAGAGGGCTATGACCAGTGCACATCAATCACCCTATCATATTTTTTAGTTCAGAGAGAATGATGTTCATTTTATAACTCTTAAGCCTAGCTGGAAATATAAGACTCCTTCTCTGATTGACTTTGTCTGAATCAGTATGTGAGGCTGGGAACTGCTATCACCACATGGGAAATGCTTAGATTTGCCCGGTGGAGCCTGAGCAGGGAGCCATCTACAAGAAGCAAACAAAAGAAATGGCTGAAACAATGTGTATACACCAATACTTTTTTTTTTTTTTTAAGGAAAGAAAAAACTAGTATGTAAGCCCAGGTGTCTGTCTTCAGAGCCTGTGCTATAAGAACTGTATGGTAATATTTTTTTCAAGAAGTTTGACTATTTTTCTTATGTTTAGATAGGCAAGAAGACAAACTCTGGACTATATCATTGATCCAGCAAAGAAAGTTTGGAATTTGAGAAGTCACAGCTTATCTTAGTTGGGTTCACATGATATAGGAGGCATTTACTCAATTCTGCCACTGTAGCTGTAGGGCAAAAGCAGCTGTGGACAAAACAGAAATACATGGGTGTGGCTGCATTTCAATAAAACTTTCTTTATAGAAAGTGAGTTATAAGTATAAAAATTTAAATTTCATATAATTTCATATATTTAAGAATATTATTCTTTTAATTTTTTCAGGCATTAAAAAAATATATTAAAAAAATCATTCTTGGCATAAGGTCCTTACAAAAATAGGCAGTGGGCCAGATTGGGTCCCCTGGCCATAGTTTGCTTGTCACTGATCCAGGCAGTCCCCTTGGTTTTCATCTAAGAAAAGCATTTCTTTTATATCTGGTATTTTGCTGCAGAGTGAGAGATTTCTTATAGAAACTAGATTTTAGAGATGAACAACATAGTCCATATGCCTGGAGGACAAGAAGACTTTTCAAGAATGCTGCTAATTAACGACATTTTGAGTGGTAAAGAAGAGGAAAGGTCACTATTTCATTCTCAACACATTCTTGAGAAGCATTGCCAACAGTGTCCACTTATGTCAAAGATTGTACCCATCAGCTATGACCCTCCATCTTTCCTTTTTGGTTTGCTTTGTTTTCTGTGTGTATATTCAGCTGATTTTCTGGGAATGTAAACTACTGAAATCAATTTAGTGATCAACCATTATTATCCCCCTCTTTACTCTTCCTGCCATCTTACAGCTCTCTGCTTTCCTGCAAGAAAGATGTCAGGGCATTTTTATCGTATTGCTATTTACTCTTCAGCTCAATAGTTTCTTCAAAGCAGACACATCATTGACATTTAGCAGTATTAATCTCTGCCAGTGCAATATGCCTAATTGGTTTTAATGAAATAAAGAAGGAGAACTTTGTGGGAAAATTGGAAAAAGCTGCAATGAACTGAGATCTGTTTTCAGATATTTTCTAAAGTCAATGGCATTGACCAACAGAAAACAGAGTGCCTCTAAGTAACATTTAGTCCTCTACAAATTGTCAAGGTGGTATGTTACTGAAAATAGAGATAAAAATCATTTCCATTTTGAATTTCTTTATTTGAAAAGGATTCTGAATAGTCAGCCCAAACTTAACATAAGCATGCTATTAATTTCTCTAATAAAAACCTCTTCTATCTACATAAAGATGACCACTGACTGACTATCAATGAAGGCACACAAAAAATATGCAACGGCCAAAAGAAATCAGACCATGGTTCCGATGAAAATCATACTATAAACCTTCAAATCATGTACATGGCACATCTTACACATCCCTTTCCTCTTTGTCATGAGATTTATATTTATAGGGGATTGTTAAGTTTATATTCAGCAAGAGTTTACTACATTATTAAAATATCATCTGGGTAAAAAAAAAGTGAAAGTTCAGAGAATTTAAAGTTAGTTCCACATAAACCACTTTTATACGTTTAGTTGGCAGAGGTCTAAAATACCTGTGAGATGATAGGACAGATTCAGAATCACCTCAGTAGAAACATGGCTTAGTAAACCAAGCAATCGAGTGTAATTGTGGGGAATCTGTACTCTAAAGCTGATTTTTCTATTGTCTCAATGAATCTAATTCCACTCTTTGTGCATAGGAAACAGGCTGATGTGGGGCACATAACTATACCACCAGAACTGCCAAAAAATAATGCAGATTAGCGAGTAACATTACCTTTCATCACCCCCTAGATACTAACCCCTCAGCCATGCAGACAGTATAAAGGCTGCTGTTGCCTGTATTCCAAAAATGCTTCAACTATGTCTGGAATGATGGGCCAGAAGGGTTGAGAACAAATAGTTTGGTTCTTTGAGAGATAAAGTAAAGTGTTTTTCTATGCAACTAACTAGAAGATAAATCTGAAATAGCAACTTGGTAAATAAAAGTTTATTGATAAAACATATCCTTTATTGTAATTTCATCTTATACTTGTTTTATTTTTCCTCCATAATTAATGCATATTTTTTTAGGACAAACATTTATTAGACTGGGAGATTCATTGATTCACTGAGGATATATACTCATCATGAGAAACAGTTAGTCATACTCTTCTCATGTTTTTCCTCACCACAAAAGAAGAGTGTAAAACCCACTCAACACCAGGATGTTGACTTTTCTTCTTGGCATGCTCAAGACTTGGTCTTCACAAAACGGGTACCTGGGAGTGACTGAGGAGAACCCACAAGCTCTTTTACACATTTGCCTAAAGAGAATAGGATGTTGCTATGGGCAGTCTGCAGGCCTACAGGCATGCTAATAAATCTATGGATTGCGTGTTTTCACCTGATTCAAGCACCCTCCGTCCTGATATTTCTGAAGAGGACCTGGTCACTGCCATTGGCCAGTCTGATCCAACTAAAGGACTATAATTTGACATTGCTATCCTCTTTGTCCCCCATTGTAATTCTTTCAAATTCCTATCATATTATCTTTAGAGTACAAGTTCAATGTTGAGTTCTATCCATTATCCTCTTGCTAGTGCAGGTATTTCACTATCCTACTTACAGAACTAACACTTCATCAATAAGTGGCTTAGAAAACCCACAAAAGCTTACACTACAAAAAATTGGTCAGTTTTGCTATTCCTTAGCCCAGATCATCGTGTTAGTAAAACCAGCAGCTGTGATGCATGGAATTTTAACTTGAGACTACTGGAATATGGAATAAGAATAAAAATAAGAGTATGACATAAAATTGTCCTTTTGACTTTTTAAAATCATCTAGAAACAACTTATACAATTGCAGTAACTATATCATACCTAATTGTAACACTCTTTTATATGCATATGATTCTTTATAATTAAATTTTTTTTCACATATATTTTCTTATCTGATTTCTACATCTGTTTCTATTGCATTTGTTCCTTTAGGAGAGATGCCTTCAAACACTATAAAGGTTTTAATCATGTGGTAAAAATATGCTAAGAATCTCTAATGAAATCTATTGTGAATGTGAATATAAATGCATTTGACAATTGCAAAATCAGTTTGTTCACTAAAATATAGTTTACATTTCCCAGGCTTTTTTGCATCTTAGAATTTTTAATCTCCCAAGAGTATCATTCTTTTATAAAAATGGCCAGAATGTTCATACCAACAACACTTATATCTACACCTCAATGCCTAAACTAAAAATAAATATGCATTTTGAGAGGAATAAAATGATCGTTAAATGTTTAGTGTAAGTATCCAAAAATGACTCATTTTGTTCACTTAAGAATCTGATTACTCATGTACTGTCAATTCCAGAATATTTTATGAACACTCGGGCTGTTTGTGAACTAAAATAAAATTGCTGGAAATTGAAGGGGCCTTGGAGATTATTTCAAGCTAACCACTCATTTAGCAGAAAGGGAAACAGTGAGATGAGGTGACTTGCCCAAAGTTACATGGTCATCAAGTGGTAGAGCTAAGGTTTGAACACAGATCTTATTGACTTCCAAGACCCCAGAAAGCAACTATGGCAAAATTTTCACATGGAGCTTAACATAATAACCAATATGTGCCATTTGATGGCTTCTTTTTCTAGAACAACAACAAAAAGATTAAACTATCTCTAGGGTAAGTGTTTATCTAGTTGCTTCTTGAATGTTGTATCTAGACCTTTAAAGTAACACCTTTCTGCGTTGCTCTGATCCGACTCCTTCAGAAATCTTCATCCTTTATGAGTTATCCATTTTACCTTATTAACAGACTGTTCACTGTAGAAGTGATTAGTTTCAACTTTTTACCAAGCAGACACTATGGAAAATATAAAGCCAAATAAGACAAGGGTTCTGATTCTACAAACTAATCAGCCAGAACATGAGGGGTTCCATGGAAATGACTCTGATTTTCCAAGAGCAGAGGGAGGTGAGGAGTGATCCACTTTCCTTCTTTTATCTCTTTAACCCCCAAGTATCTCCACTACATTAACATAAATAAAAAGTAGAAAAGTAGCAATATTTTTTCATTAGCTCCTACTTTCCTCAGATAGGAAGATGAAGTGACAAATGCCTTTCACTTGGAAAACAAGAATAAAAGGCAACCTGGGCTAGTTTAGAATCATCTCATTGCACAGCCCCCATATCTCACATTCTATGAATGAGTCTGGAACTCCTTTGTAGTGTTTTGAATTGCAACATTTCTCACTTTACCTTGACATGTTGAACCAGTGTAACATAGGTTTCTGACTCAGGCTTTCTAGCCAGCAAATTTAGTCTTCATGTATGGGCCAGGACACCTGTGCTGGCATGGGCTTGTCTGGCTGAACCATGGCTTATTCTTACCAAAAAAAAATTGTTTTCTGTTGTAGGCTTGTATCCCACTATCAGTAGTGTCATCCTCTATTCTTCCAGCCTGTACATCACTACAAAGTTAGATGTCCTCTTTTTCTTTTTTTTAATGTTTATTTATTTTTGAGAGAGAAAGAGAGAGAGAGCACACACACACACGTGGGGGAGGGGCAGAGAGAGAGGGAAACACAAAATCTGAAGCAGACGCTAGTCTCTGAGCTGTCAGCACAGAGCTCGATGCATGACTCAAATTCATGAACCGTGAGATCGTGACCTGGACCGAAGTCAGATGCCTAATTGACTGAGCCACCCAGGCAGCCCATAAGTTCTCTTTATACCCACACTTTATAAGCACACTTGTTTCTATCCATACCTAGGCTTATTGTGCTTTTTGGAGATTGTCCATGGGACCATGTGAATAACCATAAGGGTCAACCTCTCACGGAATACATCTGTTTTATGTAGGATTTTCCTGGAATCAGAGTCAGATAAAAGAGGTTGGGTACAGGTTTATTGAATAGATGATCTTATGAAGCAGGAGAAAAGAGGTACACTTGACATGGAAGAAAGAAAACCCTAAATAAGTGTATGCATGGAGATTACTATTATGAAACAGGTTGGCTTGACTTTCTAAAACTTTCCAAGAAGCACAAAAATATCCAGACTTGTTCACTTAAAAGATGGCAGAGATTAGGTAGGTTTTGTGGTACCAAGGAATTCTCCAAGTGAAGGGTGGAAAGATACATGGCCAGCTTTAGATGCATCAGTGTTAGGTGAATCTGAGCTTGTAGAAAGCCGTCTACCATAGTTACAGCTAAAATCAGGGTTGGCCAAGGGACCATGAGGCAGGCCCCAGAGCTGCATAATCTCTCCTGGGCCCATTTTTTCCTCCCTTGCCAGTGGGTCTTATTGCCAAAGGGCCTGCTATAATTACCTATAAGCCCACTTGTGATATGACACCAGACAAACCTAATACATACTTAGCTACTTCTATAAAATTGCTAAAATAACAGATAAGATGGTAAGTGCTAGAGATTCCACCAAATGTCTACGAGAATAGTAATCCAAAAATGCATTTAAAAAAGAGAAACATGGTTATTTATTATTAAATATGTAAAATATTCAAATCCAACATGAATAAACTATATGAGAATGATAGGAGACAGCAAATATTCTATCTTAGGCAGTTAGTTAGCAGAATGGTCAATGCATTTGCTATGTATCAAATGACTGAAGCCAGAGGTGACAATGAGAGAGGAAAAAATAACTTGTCTTAAATTCGAGTACAAAATAGTAGCAATAATCCCAAATGTTCAAATTTTTCTGAATTGGAGGAAGGTTGATTTGAAGAATAAATCTAGTTAATTCAAAAAAGATTCCATGAGGAAATTAAGTCTTTAATTGTTAAAGAAAAAAGGTATTGTCAAAAAAAAAGGGCTTGTTGGTTTATATGTTTAAATTTTTTTTAACGTTTATTTATTTTTGAGAGAGAGAGAGACAGAGTGTGACTAGGTGAAGAGCAGAGAGAGAGGGAGACACAGAATCCAAAGTAAGGTCCAGGCTCTGAGCTGTCAGCAGAGAGCCCAACACGGGGTTCGAACCCATGAACCGTGAGATCATGACCTGAACCGAAGTCGGATAATTAACAGACTGAGCCACCCAGGTGCCCCAGGTTTATATGTTTAATTTTAAAAAAGAAAAAAACATCACAGTACTAAATAGCTATTATTATTATTACCATGTACAACTAGGACCACTGAGCTTCAGAAAGGTAAAAAGATGCATGCAAGGTAACAGAATCAGAGTGTAGCAGAGATGTCTAATCCCAGCTTTTCCAGGTTCTAAAGCCACTCAGTGTTCCCTGTACTACCCCAGACAGCAGCTCAAGCCTTCCAATGATTATACTTGTTACAGTGTGTTCTATGGCTACAAAAAATACTAGGTTTTTAAAATATATACAATTGAAATAGTTTGATTTTTTTCAAAATTATTGAATAATTTAAATATTTTGTAAATGAAAGTCAAAGTTTTTATATTTGAATATAATAACTATATAGGCAAGAATTTAATTTTATGCCCTAGTGATATTCAAATTTTCGTTTTCAAACCAATGTGAGATAAAAATTTAAAGACAGAAAAATGAGGGGAACCTGGCTGGCTCAGTTGGTAGAGCATGCGACTCTGGATCTTTGGGGTTGTGAGTTCGAGCCCCATATTGGGTGTAGAGATTACCTAAAAATAAAATCTTTGGAAAGAAAGAAGAAAGAAAGAAAGAAAGAAAGAAAAAAAGAAAGAAAGAAAGGTGAGATATGTATGTATTGGATGTTTAAGTATTCTAAAAATAGGAGGGAGGAGCCAAGATGGCAGAACAGCATGGAACTTTTTTGTGTGTCTCCTGTGCATGAAATGCAGCCAGACCAACACTAAACCATCCCGCACACCTAGAAAACTGATCTGAGGATTAACACAACAGTCTGTACATCTGAACAACAGAACTTAGCAGGTATGCAGCGCAGAGAGGTGAACTAGGAGAGAGAGAAGCTGCGGAGGGCAGGGAGCTGCTTTTGCATGTGGAGAGAGGACAGAGATGGGGGAGAGTACAGGAAAAGTACCCCTTCCCCAAAGCAGCTTGAGAGAAAGTGGAAAAGTGGAATCAGCCACAAGGACTGAACTAAAAAGGGAGAAAGGAGAAAGGAGAAGGTTTATATTCTATTAAGACTATAAACAGGGGGAGAGCAGAGTCTGAAACTCTGAAGCACAGTACCTGGCAATGTCCTGGTAGGAAGGGCGAATCCCCAGGAGAAGAGTGGAGTCTGGGTTTCTTCAGGCCACACGGGGAAAGGCAGTTCCCCTGCTGAAAGGACACCTGGTAGAGGCTGTGTGAGTCTCCCAAAGGCAAGGCTCCAGTGGACCTGGGAAAACAACCACATTTGCTGGTGCTGCAGCAAGGTCACTAAGGGTGAAGCCCGGTGCCAGATGTATGCTATAATTTTCCATAATCCCTAAAACACTGCTGCTACACTATCTCGTGAACTTTTTCTGGGACAGGCTGGCACCCAGCCACAGTCTCTGGGCATAGGCAGCAGCAAAGTCCCACAAACGTTCCTGGGTGCAGCCGGCACCTGGCCATTGCTCAGTGAGACCCTTCTGCAAAGGGGCAGAACGGGTCAAAGCCACAGTCCCACAGAAGTAAGGGGTCAGGAAAAACAACCACATCTGAGACAAAACTGGAGGGAGGTGCTGCCTGGGGCTTGGTTACGGACTGTGTAAAAGTTGAGAGTGGATGGAAGCTGAAGAAAAGGATGAGTGCATGATTGCTGATCAGCAAGAACAGAGTTCCAATACTAGAGACTAGGTAGCTGGGTGACGTCATTTTCACTGCTCCCGCGCATGCACATACGCACCTACAAGTGCCATAACAGTCCACCCCAGTTAGCTAAGCAGCTCCAGCTAGTGGAGAACACTAAGCCCTGCCCAATTGGGCCAACTTCACTCTTCAAGAACACAAGTCTCTCCATATGCTTAGTTTATGGACTATAAAGCACTTCATAGTTTGAGTTCCAGGGGAAAACAAAGTAATTTCAGTTGTATCTCAGTCTGTTCACTGGTCCATCTATTCAACTTTTTTTTTCTTTTTTCTCTTTTTTGTCTCTTTCCTTTTTCTTGGATAGAGAAAGAAAATACTCATTTTTATTTTTAATTATTATTAAAATATTTTCTTTAATTTTTCTACTATATTTTTTACTTTTGTGTAAATTTTTTCAAATTCTATTTTACTTCCATTATTTCATTTTAGTCTACTTCTGTGTGTTCATTTTTTTTCAAATTTTCAAACTGTTTCCCTTTTTTTTCTTTCTTTCCCCTTTTTTCTTTAAACTATCAAGCCCCTTTCAAGACCCAGACCAAAACACACCTAGGATCTAGCACCATTTATAAGATTTGTGTGTGTTTGATTTTGATTTTTTTAAATTTTAATATTTTTTAAATTTTATTCTATTTACCTTATTAATTGCTTTTCTCCCTTCAAAATGACAAAACGAAGGAATTCACCCCAAATGAAAGAGCAGGAAGAAACGACAGCCAGGGATTTAACCAACACAGATACAAGCAAGATGTCTGAACCAGAATTTAGAATCATGATAATAAGAATACTAGCTAGAGTCGAAAGTAGATTAGAATCCCTTTCTGCAGATATAAAAGAAGTAAAAGCTAGTCCACATGAAACAAAAAATCCTATGAGCTGCATTGGATGCCCCAGCGACAAGGATGGATGAGGCAGAAACAGAGAATCAATGACATTGAGGACAAACTTATGGAGAATAATGAAGCAGAAGAAAAGAGGGAGATTAAAGCAAAAGAGAATGACTTAAGAACTAGAGAACCAGTGACTCATTAAAAAGGAACAACATCAGAATCATAGGGGTACCAGAAGAGGAAGAGAGAGAAATAGGGGTAGATAGGTTATGTGAGCAAATCATAGCGGAAAACTTTCCTAACCTGGGAAAAGACACAGACATCAAAATCCAGGAAGCGTAGAGGACTCCCTTAGACTCAACAAAAAACAACCATCAACAAGGCATATCATAGTCAAATTCACAACATACTCAGGCAAGGAGAGAATCCTGAAAGCAGCAAGGGAATAAAAGTCCTTAACCTACAAGGGAAAACAGATCAGGTTTGCAGCAGACCTATCCACAGAAACTTGGCAGGCCAGAAAGGAGTGACAGGATATATTCAATGTGCTGAATCAGAAAAACATGTAGCCAGGAATTCTTTATACAGCAAGGCTGTCATTCAAAATAAAGGAGAGATAAAAAGTTTCCCAGAAAAACAAAAATTAAAGGAGTTTGTGAACACTAAACCATCCCTGCAAGAAATTTTAAGGGGGACTCTCTGAGGGGAGAAAAGATTAAGAAGGAAAGAAAGAAAGAAAGAAAGAAAGAAAGAAAGAAAGAAAGACTAGAAAGGACCAGAGAACACCACTAGAAACTCCAACTCTACAAGCAACATAATGGCAATAAATTCATATCTTTCAGTACTCACTGTAAATGTCAATGGACTCAATGCTCCAATCAAAAGAGACAGGATAACAGAATGGATAAGAAAACAAGATCCATCTATATGCTGTTTATACAAGACCCACTTTTAGACCTAAAGACACCTTCATTTTGAAAGTAAGGGGATGGAGAACTATCTATCATGCTAATGGTCAACAAAAGAAAGCTGGAGTAGCCATATATATATATATATATATATATATATATATCAGACAATCTGATAAGATTTTAAAATTTTAGTCTTTAGTCTTTCAAATAAAGACTGTATCAAGAGATGAAGAAGGGCATTATATCATAATCAAGGGGTCTATCTACCAAGACGACCTAACAATTGTAAACATTTATGCACCAAATGTGGAGCACCCAAATATATAAATCAATTAATCACAAACATAAAGAAACTCAATGATACTAATACCATAATAGGAGGGGACTTCAACACTCAATTCAACACTCAGCAATGGACAGATCATCTAATCAAAAAATCAACAAGGAAACAATGACTTTGAATGATACACTGGTCCAGATGGACTTAACAGATATATTCAGAACATTTTATCCTAAAGGAGCAAAATATACATTCTTCTCCAGTGCATATGGAACATTCTCCAAAATAGACCACATACTGGAAGACAAAACAGCCCTCAACAAGTACAAAAAGATCAAGATCATACCATGCATACTTTCAGACCACAATGCTATGAAACTTGAAATCAACCGTAAGAAAAAATTTGGAAGGTAACAAATACTTGGAAACTAAAGAACATCCTACTAAAGAATGAATGGGCTAACCAAGAAGTTAAAGGGGAAATTAAAAAGTTCACGGAAGCCAATAAAATAATAATACCACAGCCCAAAACCTCGGGGATGCAGCAAAGGCAGTCATAAGAGGGAAGTAGATAGCAATCCAGGCCTTCCTAAAGAAGGAAGAAAAATCTCAGATAAACAACCTAACTTTACACCTTAAAGAGCTGGAAAAGGAACTGCAAGTAAAACCAAAACCAGCAGAAGACAGGAAATAATAAAGATTGGAGCAGAAACTAATGTTATCGAAACCAAAAAAATAGTACAACAATCAATGAAACCAGAAGCTGGTTCTTTGAAAGAATCAACAAAATTGATAAATCATTTTTACATTTGATAAAAACATAAAAGGAAAAGACCAAATAAATAAAATCAAGAATTAAAGAAGAGAGATCACAACCAACACAGCAGAAATAAAAACAATAATAACAGAATATTATGAGAAATTATATGTTAATAAAATGGGCAATCTGGAAGAAATGGACAAATTCCTAGAAACATATACACTACCAAAACTGAAACACGAAGAAATGCAAAATTTGAACAGACCCATAATCAGTAAAGAAATCAAATTAGTAATCAAGAATCTCCCAAAAAACAAGAGTCCAGGGCCCGATGGATTTCCAGGGGAATTCTACCAAACATTTAAGGGAGAGTAAACACCTATTCTCTTGAAGCTGTTCCAAAAAATAGAAATGGAAGGAAAACTTCCAAACTCTTTCTATGAAGCCAACATTACCTTGATTCCAAAACCAGACAGAGACCCCACTAAAAAGGAAAACTATAGACTGATTTCCCTGATGGACATGGATGCAGAAATCCTCAACAAGATATTAGCCAACTGGATCCAATATAATACATTAAAAAATATTCACCACAACCAAGTGGGATTTATATCTGGGATGCAGGGCTAGTACAATATCCACAAAAGAATCAATGTTATTCATCACATCAATAAAAGAAAGGACAAGAACCACATGATCCACTCAATAGATGCAAAGAAAGCACTTGACAAAATACAGCATCCTTTCTTGATAAAAACCCTCAAGAAAGTAGGGATAGAAGGATCATACCTCAAGATCATAAAAGCCATATATGAAAGACCCAACTCTAATATCATCCTCAATGGGGAAAAACTGAGATCTTTCACCCTAAGGTCAGGAACGAGACAAGGATGTCCACTCTTGCCACTGTTATTTAACATAGTATTGGAAGTCTTAGCCTCAGCAATCAGACAACACAAAGAAATAAAAGGCATCCAAATCAGCCAGGAGGAAGTCAAACTTTCACTCTTTGCAGATGACATGATATTGTATATGGAAAACCCAAAAGATTCCACCAAAAAACTGCTAGAACTGATTCATGAATTCAGCAAAGTTGCAGGGTATAAAATCAATGCACAGAAATCGGTTGCATTCCTATGCACCAACAATGAAGCAAGAGAAAAAGAAATCAAAAAATCGATCCCATTTACAATTGCACCAAAAAACATAAAATACCTAGGAATAAATCTAACCAAACATGTAAAAAATCTATACACTGAAGACTATAGAAAGCTTAAGAAAGAAATTGAAGAAGACACAAAAAAATGGAAAAAGATTCCATGCTCCTGGATAGGAAGTACAAATATTGTTAAAATGTCGGTACTACCCAAAGCAATCTACATACTCAATTCAATCCCTATCATATTAACACCAGCATTCTTCACAGAGCTAGTACAAACAATCCTAAAATTTATACAGAACCAGAAAAGACCCAAAATAGCCAAAACAATCTTTAAAAAGAAAACCAAAGCAGGAGGCATCACAATCCTGGACCTGAAGCTATACTATAAAGTTGTAATCATCAAGACAGTATGGCACTGGCACAAGAACAGACTCCCAGATCAATGGAACCAAACAGAGAATCCAGAAATGGACCCACAAACGTATGGCCAACTAATCTTTGACAAAGAAGGAAAGAATATCCAATGGAATAAAGACAGTCTCTTCAACTACTGGTGCTGGGAAAACTGGACAGCAACATGCAGAAGAATCAACCTGGACCATTTTCTTATACCATACACAAAAATAAACTCAAAAGGGATAAAGACTTTAATGTACGACAGGAAGCCATCAAAATCCTCAAAGAGAAAGCAAGCAAAAACCTCTTTGATCTTTGCTGCAGCAACTTACTCAATATGTCTCTGGAGGCAAGGGAAACAAAAGCAAAAATGAACTACTGGGACCTCATCAAAATAAAAACCTTCTGCACAGCAAAGGAAACAATCAGCAAAACTAAAAGGCAACCAACAGAATGGGAGAAGATATTTGCAAATGACATATCAGGTAAAGGGTTACTATCGAAAATCTACAAAGAACTTATCAAACTCAACACCCAAAAAACAAATAATCCAGTGAAGAAATGGGCAAAAGACATGAATAGACATTTCTCCAAAGAAGACACCCAAATGGTCAACAACACATAAAAAAATGCTCAACATCACTCATCATCAGTGAAATACAAATCAAAACCACAATGAGGTACCACCTTATGCCTGTCAGAATGACTAACATTAACAACTCAGGCAAAAACAGATATTGGCGAGGATGAGGAAAAAGAGGATCTCTTTTGCATTGTTGGTGGGAATGCAAGCTGGCGCAGCCACTCTGGAAAACAATGTGGAGGTTCCTCAAAAAATTAAAAATAGAACTATCCTACGACCCAGAAATTGCACTATTAGGTATTTATCCAAGGGATACATGTGTGCTGTTTCAAAGAGACACAAGCACCCCAATGTTTATAGCAGTACTATCAACTATAGCCAAAGTATGGAAAGGACCTAAATGTCCATCGATGGATGAATGGATAAAGAAGATGTGGTATATATACACAATGGAGTATTACTCGTCAATAAAAAAAAAATGAAATCTTGCCATTTGTAACAACATGGATGAAACTAGAAGGTATTATGCCAAGTGAAACTAGAGAAAGACAAAAATCATATGACTTCACTCATATGAGGACTTTAAGACACAGAACAGATGAACATAAGGGAAAGGAAGCAAAAATAACATAAAACAGGGAGGGGGACAAAGCATAGAGACTTAAATATGGAGAACAAACAGAGGGTTACTGGAAGGGTTGGGGGAGGGGGAATGGGCTAAATGGGTAGGGGGCATTAGGGAATCTACTCCTAAAATCATTGTTGCACTATATGCTAACTAATTTGAATGTAAATTTAAAAAATTAAAAAAAAATTAGAAAATTTCTAAAAATATATGAAACTTTGTGGAGAGGTCACTTTTAGACAACAGGCTTGAGCAATGGAAACTTGATAAGGCAAAAGGGCAAAAGGGCCCACAACGACTCCCTGGCTGAATACAGACAAACCCATCAGGTGACTCACCTCAAAATATCCAAAGACCCTAACTAACCAGCGGGCTACTTACAACTAGGCACAGTTCCCAAAAAAGGGGAAATTCCATACATCATCATATCTCCTCATCTTCCCCCTTTCAAAACAGCCCCCCACGAACTGCCTCTTTGCAGAAAGCACCTCCTTTGCTGTCCTGCCCACCACTTCCTTGTGGTGTATTCAGTAAACTTCTATCTCCTTTGTTGTATCTCAGTTGAATCCTTTTACTGCCCGTACTATGGGCCTCCACCCTATCATTGCCCCACATCTGGGGACCACCATCTGATCGAGAGTCACCACACCTTGTATACTGCTAATAATTTCAATAACTTCAGTCATAAGAAGTTTAAAATAAGTACTTTGAAATCAAATTATAATATTGGTAATATATATTATGTCTAGCACATTTTGTTTCGTATGGTCTTGTAATACTAAGTAGGAATATTTTCAAGATAAGGATCATGTCAAGGTGGTCGATATGGTTTAAATGAAAGGAAAAACTTTGGGAGACTACACAAAATGGATTAAAGTGGAAAAGGAAATAAAACAAGAGAGTTTTGGTAATCTGGGTAATCTGTTAGAAAAAAAAGGATTCTGCCAACATTCTGAACATTAAGAGTATAAAACTCTTAATTAAGAGTTAATCATGGTAGGAAAAGAAATTATTAGTCCTATGATGGTAAGTTAAAGATCTAGGATTGATGACTACAAGAAAAAAAATTCTTCTACAAATTATGAGAAAGGAAATGAATTATTGGAAGTATAGAGATCTATGATTAGTTCAAAGTCTGCTAACAAAAGAGGTCGTCTTATCTATGTCACTACTTTAGATGTGCTGAATAACATACTGCCATTCCAAATACATTTAATTAAATAAATTGGATAAATATTACAAAATATGCACTAGACATCCCAACTTGGACAAAGTAGGGATTCAGATGTGTCTGAACACGTCTCCTGAACCGGTAATTGAGACAGAAGAAGACAATTTGAATGACAGATTTTAGCAATAAGCAGAAAATGGTTTTATTCAAGTGGGGACTAGAGGAAAAGATAGTACCCTGCCAATGTTCAATGCCTCTTCCTCTTTCTTAACGTAGAGATTTGTGTCTGAACCAGAGACTCAGCTGAAGTAAAACAAGCTTTTTTCCCCAAAGGTTGCTCAGAATCAGGGACACATACTGGACAAGAGTCCTCCTCTATAAAGAACACACCAGGCTTTTAAGCCAGGGCATGTAGATATGAGGATGAAGCTTTTAACAATATGTTAGGATTAGTTTTAGTTGCAAGTAACAGAAAATCAGACAATAGATCAATGAAATTCTTATCACACAAAAATAAATGTAAAAAGGTAGGCAGTTGCTGGTGGCATTTCAACTGATCTGAGATGCCATCCATGACTCAGGACCTTCATCTTTTGCTTCACCATCATCAATGTACAGCTATTCATCTGCATGCCTGTTGCCTCATGGTCACAGAGAGGATGCCGCATCATGAGGCATCACATTCATGTTCAGTCTCATTCAATCATTTTACAAAGAAAGAAAAAGACATTGTAAGAACCCCTTACCTACCACCATCACCACCATATGGTTTTTCTCCCTTTGGGAACAGAACCATGGCACAGGCTTACATCAAGCTGCAAGAAAGATTTTCTACCCTCTGCCATAAAAAGTGAAAAAAGATAAGCCTTCAGTTACATCAGTTAATCACTTGATAAATATTTTGTGGACTGTTTGGCAGGATTAGAATGTTTGAATTTGTTCTGATATTAAAAGTTTGCTGTTTTATTTTCATAGGCATACTAGGAGAGTGAAATGGGAATGCTTTCTCTCTTTTTGAAGTTTAATTTTGAAACTCTCAAAGAAAGTCAAAGTCATTTTCAATTGCTAATGATTCAGATCTGGTTTGATGAGCCTTCAAGATTATCATGAAAGAACTAGACGACAATTGAGTTTGAGAAGAAATGAAATGTGAGAGTTCCTCTGAAGGAAACCAGGAAGGAGAAAGAAAGATTTCCCTAAAAGTCAATGGAGGGCAGAGAAGTAGAGGAGGGGAGAACAGGTTTGAAATGAGACCAACTGATCAGCAACGTTTCTAAGAAGGGAAGGGCCTATCCGGGGCAAATAATGGGCAGATGTAAAAATAATGGTGAACATAAAACAGAAGCTATAGTTCCCACAAGTCATCTGGAAACTGATTCACTCAGAGAATGTCTAGCTTTCATTGAGGAAATAATTTCATAGGGTTATTATTAATCAAATAAGAAAATATCAAAGTGAAAATAAAAATGTGTTAAAGGAAATGCAAGTCAATGTCAAAAAAAATCAAAGAGGAAGCTGAAAAGAGGCTCTGAATAAGAGAACAGAAGGCTCTCTAAAGGAGGAATAATTATCACAAAGTGTCCAGAATGAAAAACAGAGGAAAATGAGTTTTCTAAATTGTCATGAATTACATTATTTGATATAGAATTAGAATAAAGAAAACAGCACTAAAACAAAGAAAAAATAATGAACTTAGATAATTACCTCTTCTTTGAGGTTTTTAATAAAAGAGCACAACCCCATTCTCTAGAGTTAATATTTCTATTCTGTTTTAATTGCGTTAAAACAGTTCTCTGGAATTCACAATATATTTTTACAGACTATGAAATTTCAAGATTTTTCAGGTACTGAGTTTCTCTTTATCCCTTCCACTTCTAAAAATTCTCATTTTCTCTTATGTGTTTTTTAGTCGTGCATATAAAATAAAATGTATTTATGCTAAAACTTGGGTAGCAAGAACTGTCATTTCTTTTAAATAATATTCTCACCCACAGACATTTAAGAAACATGATTTTGTAAGCATCTGATATCTTTAAGTCATTTATTCATTTTCTCTCTCTGCCTCTACTTGTTTTTTAAGATTGTCACAATTCATCTAAGAATGTTCCCATCCTCAAAGTCTGAACCTACCTGTTTCGTTCAGGCTTATCTCTCATTATCTCATGAGGACTTCTGAGTGGAGGCAGGGTGTCATGGGGTGGTTACCGGGCCCTAATTTTTTTTCTAAGATTAGTGGTTACTTTTTTAATCATAATTATAAGGCAAATGATTATATCTTGCTCCATTACATCTTTTTAGGCAAATATTGGGAAAAAACAGTTGCTTTTTTTTTCTTAATCCTCTAGTCTTATAGATCTCATCACATCATTGAGTCTGCTACTTCTATTTTTATACTTTTTATTTAGCACTCAACCTACTGTTGCCTGTTTTCCAATGCCGATGCTCAGTACCACAAAACAAACAAAGAGAGGCCAGACAGCAGGAATAGCATATGTGCGCACGCGGGCACACACACACAAACACACACACACACACACACACACACACACACCGGGAATTCTTGAAAGAAGGCAATGTTAACAATAAAACTGGAAAAGTCACACAGATGGAAAAATAATTTGCAGTATCTGGTTCATCTTCTGGTCAGCCATAATATCTAGATATTCTGAACATTTTTACTTATGGAAATAATCTTTCTTTATTTTTGACCCTTTAAAATATTTCTACTTGCACACCAATATATAAAACCTAACATTTCTATACAGAAATTATTTCCTCAATCCCAATTATAAAACCTCTTTACTTCCCTAAGATCTCTTCCATTATTAATACTATTGAAATGTTCACAGTTTCAAAGAATTGAAACAATGACTCATTTATTTCAACCTCTTCTCCCTCAGATATTTCTTGTGTCTATGCATTTCTTTTTTTATTCCTGCCATCATATGTTTGGTTTCCCTCCTAAATGCTCTATGATTAAAGCTGTTGGATTAGTCAGCTTCTTCCACTCCTGATTATATGTCACAATCGTTTATTTTGACTTCTACACTGACTTCAATTTACCTTTAAAACTAAGCTGAAACCCCTAATCATGGACACTCAGTTGACTGCACCCTAGCCTCCTTCAGATGTACGTTTATATTTACATATTTTCTATACCACAGTTGATTTTTCCCTACAGGCATCTTAGAAGGGCATCACAAATTCTGAGACAAATAAATCAAAATCTGACTCCCTACTTATATACAAAAGATTACCCTTCCAGTTCTCCACTAAATTTTCTTATCTACTTTTACAAAGTCACTTCTTTCATAAAGCTTTCTCAATTTAATGCTAATTCCTTAAGTTAATACAACTGGCTAACAAACTGTATTTTTGTAGTGACCAGAATAATTAGTTGTTATATACTGGAGCTAAAGACCACACTTATGCAGAGTGAGGGCTTATCATGAATTGTGATATTTTTACATTTTTATCCACAAAACCATTTGGTTAAATGAGATCTATGCTAATTATAGCCTTTGAATCTGTGTTCATGTATCTGTGCACATGTTTAAATTTCAGAAATCTTGAATTTCACATCAGGAGGCCAGACTCAACAGATGTCACCATATGTTAATACCTCTTTTTGATGCAGAAGGTGTTAATTAAACAAATAATTCATATTAGGAACGCTTAAATTTAAAACATCACAATGAGGGGCGTCTGGGTGGCTCAGTCAGTTACACATCTGACTTCGGCTCAGGTCATGATGTCTCTTCGGTTCATGAGTTAAAGCCCCACATCAGGCTCTGTGCTGACAGCTCAGAGCCTGGAGCCTGCTTCGGATTCTGTGTCTCCTTCTTTCTCTACCCCTTCCTTGCTCATGCTCTGTCTTTCTCTCTCAAAATTAAATAAACGTAAAAAAAATCACAGCGAATTAATCTGTTGTGTCCTCTGTGTGATGGCTGCTAGCCAGGATGGGTTTTTAGTCACAACATACATGCTGATACCTCCAGTGTCATATGTATAAATGTGTAAAGTAGAACATCCAATACATTATTAACTACTTCCACTCCAGGAGAGGTTGCAAATTTGCCAAAGAAGTAAACTTCATGGAAAATTTATAGGAGATAGGCATAACAGAGGACTACACTATTCTCAGTTAAGCCCAGGTAGTGTTGCCCTAGATCCATTAACATGTGTTACAGAGGTAAAACCACTGGACTTTGAGACTTATAAGAAGTGGGCAGGGAAAGGGAGATGCTTTAAAGTCTACTCTGAGGCCCAGAGAAATTTTTGAATTAAAGGATTAATTTTTGTACTGAAACATTCCTACCATTCCAGTTCAAGTGTCCTGGTCAAACTCTAACTCAGACTAAGTTTCTCAAGAAATGACGCTGTTGCAAAAGTGGGAAAGAATGAGCTATGATTTTAGGAAATCAAATCTGCATTTAGGAGAGTAAGGTGTAAGACAGTGCAAGTTGTCATAAGCAAGCATGGAATAAAAAATGGCAGGTCTGCAAAAACAGTACAAAGAAAGTGACTTTAGTGGGTAGCAAATGGAGGAGAGTCCCCAGGGTAAGAGGTGAATAGAGAGAATGCTTTTTTTGGATTTCCTGTGACCTAGTTCATAAGCGAGGTGATGAGTATGGAGGTGGAACTACTCAGTGACCAAATTTTTTCCTAGTTCAGACCCTCCTTCTCTCAATACAGAAGTCAAAAACTCCATTTTTCCAGCCTCCTTCCATGTCCTTAACCATTCCACTTTTCAAACTGACTCTAGAATAATTGTTCTTAAAAATAACTGTATAGTTATTTTTCTTCTTAAATCATATTTTGATACTTCCCTATTGCTAGCAAGAATAAGTTAATCACTCTTAATTTTGTACTTATGGGTATTCTAATTTGGCCTCACAGAATACTGGCTCTAGTGAAAGAATACATCAGTGCTCAAATCCATATTCCAAAATGGAGTCTAAAAATGTAACCTTGAGACTCATCTCAAAGGGTTTTGTAATATTGTGAAGATTAAATGAGCTAACATATAAAGCATTTATAGCAATTCTGGACATAGTATTTAATAAGAAAAGTTAGCCATATATCGTGAGCCCCTAAACCATCCAGGTACTTTTCCTATTGAACCTTCTAGGCATCATCATTTCTATGGGCTTTCCAAACTTTTTACCACATTAACCATAGGAAGTTGTAAATGTGGCAATTTTCCTACTAACCTATGAGGTAGACATCATGGCTTTTTCATTTTTTATTCTCATCTCCTGACCCAATTTCTTTCACATAGTCAGGGCTTAATAAACATTTAAAAATATGAATTGAAAAGAATGTCTTAAAAAAAGGTTAAAAACCATGCAGTTAGATAAATTCAGAGCTGATGCTGCTTAATTAATCTCTGTCAGCCTGTAGGAATGCCTCTACTGATAACACCACAGGTTTCTGAATTGAGTCTATCGTCATCAAAATTGTGATCCAAACACAAAAAGGAAGAATAGTTACAATGCCAGATGGTGAATAAATTATATTATAAAATAGAATAACCAACTCAAGACAAAACAAAACAAATCAATGTAACATGGATACATTGATATACAATGTATCTCCATTCAAGGATTTTTAAAAAGATATACCTAAGAGAGATTTAGCTTCAAATAAATTCACTGAAAAAATTTATGGGAATTTTAGTTGACCACAAACAGTATGAGGGTCTCTTGTTAGATCTCATTACAGAAAACCTTAGGGACATGATAAAGTCCTTACAGCAAGGAGGCAAATATCATTATATTGATTATTGATCTCTAGTCCACAGAATCATCTTGGAAAAAATGGAAAACTAAAGTGAGTTTAGATTTAAATATTCTAAGAACCTGGAACCGAGTGTAACAGCAACAAAAGATTTTTTTTCCTCTGAGTAAGCACTTTATATTTTTATAGGGTATTATTATTATTGTTATTGTTATTAATATGGAAGCTCTAGTGGTAGTATTTGTGATATTCATTTTATTACATTAACTTTAAGATATAGCAAAAACGGTTGATTACTAATTTCTCTTGAGTTATACCTCAGTGCAATAGGTTTTCTATAAAAACTTTCCTTAACTCCAATGGCAATATTATTTATTTTCCTAAAAGCAACTTAAGACTAGAAAATTTTCAACTTATAAATGCAGATTGCTTTTCTAGACTATCATACTACACAAAAATTTAGAAACCATAAGGTTCAGAATCTTGAAATGGCTACTGAACCAAAATTAAGCTGTTATTTTCTTAGGAGGTATTTGCACATATAATCAAGGATGAAATCTAATTACATATTCTAAATGAGCTTTCCTGATATTCCATTATTAAATCAGTATTCTAAACTTATTGGAGTTTTTCTTATAACCATCTGTTGTGAAAATAAAAACAAAAGAGAACAATGCTTCATTTTTGATTCTTAACTGTGTATTTAATCTACACATCTTTTGTAACCATTGGTACTAGCACTGCCTTGATCTTTTTCATTCTATAACATTACACTACCTACCAGAATAACCCCTGGACTAGAGCATGAATGAGCTTCATTTACTGCAGGATATCCAGGTCTAATGCAATTACAGGCACAAAACATGTGTAAGTGTTTATTGACTGCATAAGAAAAGGGAAGTAATGAATATCTTCTATAGGTCTCTCCAAATTTAATCTCTACATTTTTCTACCTTGCTTTCCATCCAATGCCCTCTGGTTATGGGATCAGTCAACATCGATCCCTGAAGAGGAATTTGGGGAAGAAAAGGTAGCTATTTCAGGAAATTCATTCTCCTGGTTCTCTCCTGGGAGCTTGCCTCTGACTGGCCATCTTCCTTCGACTGGTCCTTACAAGAGATGAGCTCCACAAAAGTTTCTATCCTTGGCATTCTGACTTTTGGGACTAGCAATTAATGGTCTAAATTTGATGATGTTTGCTGTTTATATCAGTAATATCAAGTTCATTTTCTATTAGATATATAGATATGTAGAAAATTGAAAATTGAACTAACAGCAATATAATCCTGGTTTTGGAAACAATACAGATATTATATTAGATCTCCTTATATACAAATATAACAGCATGTACACACTGGGATAAAATTGGATTGACACTGAAATTGTCAATGTGAGATGCTTTATACAGGGACTTAGTTGTATATATGTATCCCCTAGGAATAAAGGTAAGCATTGGCAGGAGATAGCTGATCTGGGATTTTGGATTTTGTCCATCTTCCTTTCTCAATAACACAACTAACATCTGGTAAAATTTGGCAGAAGTGAAGTGAATATATGCACAGGGGACAATTGAAATTGGCTGTGGGGATGGAACAAGCTAACAAAGAAACCTCAGATAGCAAGAACAGATGTACTTCCCATTGGCCAAATCCCGAATGGAGAAAGCAAACTCCCTGCACTGGGAGATGTTCTGGTTTGGTTCCCCTAGTTTGAGAGAAACTAGAAGTGATAGAAAAATGAATCAAAGACTGGTTAGAGAAGTCTAGACATGATAAAATGCAAAAACATTCTATTTGTTTTATCCAATATTGATGGTAGACATGGTCTTATATTCTCCAGGTTTATCTTATTTTTCAGTTGGGGTTGAGTAACTTACAGATTCTGACTCTAAGTCAAAGTTGTTAATCTTTTCTGTAAGGAACCAGATAGTAAAAATATAAGCTTTCTGAGCCGAGACAAAATTAAGAATACTATGAAGTTGCCTGTGAGAGAAAAACACTTCCACAGACTTTCAGTTGATTGAATTTGAAACATAATAGTAATAATAACAATAATTGAGTAAAATTTTTGTAATAAAATTCATCAAATGAAAAGAATGTATTTCCTTTTTGGGGAAGGGGAAACAATTTGATTAATTGGGATTCAAAGTTAATTCTCTATCATCATGGTAGAAACACGGTCTTGTTCTCCTAGTCTTTCCT
Organism: Panthera uncia; assembly: GCF_023721935.1. Taxonomy (NCBI): domain Eukaryota; kingdom Metazoa; phylum Chordata; class Mammalia; order Carnivora; family Felidae; genus Panthera; species Panthera uncia. Next base: position 107,734,863 of record NC_064811.1, on the reverse strand, counting down.
TCCTTCTCTGAAACGTCACCCTAGGACTAACACCAAAATGTGTTTCCTGCATCTCTCTTATTTGCATTAACAGACTTCCCTCATGGTGTTGGGTAACTTTTCATAACCAGGTTAAAACACAGTTTCTGTATTAAGATTCTGAGCTTCAATACAGCTGGACTACTCACAGCCTGTACTATCTTTAACTACTCGCCTAACATCTCAAAGTTTCAATTCCCTCATCTAAAAATTAGTTATAGTGCCTACTCTAGAGATTTGTTGTTAAATGAGCCAACTAATGCAAATATTTAGAACATTGTATAGCATATTACAAAGCAGTCAATATAAATTCTTCTGGTACTTTTCAACCATATAAAAATGTAAAACCATTCTTAGCTCAGAATCCATACAAAAACAGCCATAGGGACAGATTCAGCCCACAGGCTAGAGCTTGTGGACTCCTGCTTTAAGTGATATTTAACACCATCTGTCTTACTCTCTACTTTTTAGACATCGAGACCTGTTTAACTTCCATCCTCCCAGTGCAATTGAGATTCAACAGTAGGATATAAGTAATACTTCCCCAACCACATGGAGGTTGGGTCATTTTTTTTCTTTCATCAGAATAATTTTGGTCTAAATTCTGTTCAGAGACTTTGAAATAATAAAAAAAAAAAAAAACTTTTTTTTTCTAACTGTTATCCATTTCTATTCACTAAATATAACCATCATTCATATCTTTCCTATCACTTTCTTTCCCACATTAGTCCATACACCTAGCTCCCTGGTTTATTTTCCTACCTCATTGTGAACCCTCTTTCTCATATCAAATAAATTCTATAAAGCCAATAGCCATACCTTCTTTCTACTAGTAGTCCACTGCCATTCCCAGATCATGGCATCACACTGTTCCTCAAAAATTATTCCTTCTTTAATGTCCTTACAATCAATCTATTCCACTCTCTGTCGAATTCCTACATATTCATTACCAACTTTGATGCCTGGTTTACCATACGCTTCACCACTCCAATGCTTGCGGATTTCTTGAAGGCTTTTAATCCCCTTGTATCTGACTCACTCAACAAACTAACCCCAGAGATCCTTTACCTCTTTAATGTTAATTGTCATGCCTTTTGTTCAACTTTATCCCTTTACTTATGAACATCCCAACTCTGAAAAATACGCTGATTTCACACTCTTGCATTATTCCTTATTAAGAATATTTATTCAGTGATACAACAAAGGTAATGATTCAGAACATTATGTAAACCTATTACCTGGGTCTTATCCTAGTCTGGAGGAAGCTATACCTAAGCTGTCTTGAGAAACATGAGTAAAGCTAAAGAGGTGGCATGAGGAGAAACATGAGTAAAGTAAAGAGGTGGCAGAAGAGAATTTCAGAAAGAGAAAAACATATATAACTTCGCTGAAGCAAAAAAGAGAGCCCAGTCATAGAAGTTGTACATATGGAGAAGTTATGAGATCTGGCTTGAGATGATGACAGAGACCAAATCTGATTAGATTTCAAAAATGTCAGGGCGCCTGGGTGGCTCAGTCGGTTAAGCATCCAACTTCAGCTCAGGTCATGATCTCATGCTCCGTGAGTTTGAGCCTTGCATGGGGCTCTGTGCTGATAACTCAGAGCCTGGAACCTGCTTTGGATTCTGTCTCCCTTTCACTCTAGAAAACAAACATGAAAAGAAAAAAAATTGTAATGTCTAGTTATGTTCCTGAAAGGTCATTTGGCTTCAGTGTGAATTAGTGAGCAAGAGTTGGAGAAAACAAAAAGATATTTCTGTAGAATAGGGAAAGAATGTGGCAGCATTAGACTCGTGGCAGAAAGTGGAGGGGGAATTTATGGCAGTGGGAATAAGAGTAGTGAAGAGATCTGAGAAAATATTTATAAGGAAAAATCATGGAGCTAGGTAATTTAGTGGCTGTGAGGAGTGAAGAAGAATGAGATGTAAGTCTTACAAGCAGATTTATGGCTTGAGCTGATAGGTAAGTAATGGTGCCACATGTGGGAGGTAAGGTACAATAAAAGGGGAGCATCTCCGGGAGCAAGAGAGCAACTGCTCACAATTTTAAAGTAAATACTAGAAACTCAAATAGACAATTTAGAAGGATGGGGTGGGGAAATATATTCGATGGTCTTCAGGATATAGATGATAGTTGAAACAAATATGAGGCTCAAGTCAGATATCATCGTAAATCCTTTTGCCTATCCTCTCTGCATTTCATATTCCATTATTAAGCCCAATCAACTCCATTCCCTAAATATTTCTTTTATCCATCTTTTTCCTTTCATCAGATTTTAGTGCACTGGTACAGACATCTGTCACCTCTCTATCAGAATCACACCTCACTCCTCAGACTCACCCTTGTTCAATCTACCTATCCACACTGTCATCAGAGAGATCAATCATATGATTAAGTTAACCATATTCCTCACCTGCTCAAAATTTTTCAATTGCCTCTATTTCCATGAAAAGTGAAATTTATATTTCTTGCTCAACATGCACTGCCCTGTATCATTTAGACTTTAGTACTTACCAAAACATTCCAAGCTCCTTCAGCTATGTAATTGTGTTTGCTGTCTTCTGCCTAAAGGACATCTTCCCAATATTCAAGCCTCAATAAGAAAAAAGCATTTTCTGCTTAAACAAAGGTGCTTCTCTTGTGGTCCCACTGACCTTTTCACTTCTCCTTGTTGGTGTCTACATTTGCTTTTCAATCTACCCACTATGCAATAAATAATTTGAAGACAAAGTCTTTGCATTTTTTGGATCTATGATGCCTAGTATAGGCTGTGAGTAGGCATTCAAAAAATTAGTTTTAAATGAATGGAAATTCACATTTTAGGATGGATACCTTTTTTTTATTGCACATCAATATCAAAATACCATAGCATGTTATATTGTAAGCTTAATTTTTGGAAAATTATCATAATTTCTATGTGAAATTTTATTTGTAAGAATTAAAACATAATGACCTAATTTATATTGGGTCTATGAATCTAAGTTTAGATGGGCTAACTTTAAATAACATACTCTCTACCAAGATAGAATACTGTATACTTTCTCTAAATTGCTAAAATACATAGTACCTGAGAACACGAAGTGGTATACGAGGAAAATGCCACATAGGAACACAATATGGAGAGATTTCAAAATGAAATCACAGTTGGGTACAGCGTGAATGGATTTCACAGTCTACATTCTAATTATATTGTGCACTTCACTAATGGCTGTGTCCCCAGAGGGCCTCCTGGGAATCACCTGGAGGATTTTATTCGGCCCTGAGTGAATATTAATGTAGTGAAAAGGTAGTGAATTCACAGTACTACCTATTTGGAGATAAAAGAGAGAGAACATAACCTTCTCCTCTAATGGACATCGGACACACTCTTGACATGTCACCCTAACAAGTGAGTAATTCAATCTCCCATTTCTCTCGTTCTTCAGCTGCAGCATGTATTTTCAAATTGAACTGGCTTAAAGAATTACTTGGCACACCAAAAAAGCTTTTTGGGCCCTCTCCTCTGAGTTTTTCAGAAGAACATATTACAGAAATACATATGTGTTGGAGTCATTTTTTCATGAGAAAAGGCTGTTTGGACTGTGATCTTTATGTTCAAAGAAACTAATATTAAAATGAATTTGTAATTCACTGTACTCTCAGAAGGATACAGTTGAGTCACATGAAACTGCCAATTGTTGAGGATTTTTGAACTATGAAATGACAACTTCATATGGTTTAGTCTAAATGTTTCTAGAGGAAACTTACAATAATAGCAATCTTATTAGTTTGCCTGGCCTAAGAACTTATATTCAGAATATTTCAGTTTCATATTAGTAAAACAGCATAGAAAACCAAGTACAAATCCTAACTAGAAACAACTTTGGTGCTTGTGAGGAGTATCAAATATTTCCAACTATTCAAATATATTTTAAAGATCAATCATCCTCCCTTAACTAAAAGGTGTGATTCATATGTTTTATTGAATCTTAAGTACTATATTCCTGAACTTCAACATATTTAAGGGGAAGATACTATGAATTTTTACAAATCCCAAGGAGTTGTTCCAAGTTTTAGGGAAATTTAGGGAATCTGGGGTACAAATATTTCTTCTTCCAGGATTTGGATAAACAGCATGAATTAAAATAAGAGCATCATGCTTGGCAACTCATCTTAATCTCATAGGTAAGATTAACTAAAAAGGAGATAAAATAATTTCTTCTTTCTTGGTACTCGTTTCAAAAGAAAGCAAAGGTTGGGGTTCCTGGGTGGCTCAGTCAGTTAAGCAACTGACTCTTGATTTCTATTCAGGTCATGATCTCACAGTGCATGAGATTGAGTCCCACATGAGGCTTTGCACAGACAGCATAGAGCCTGCTTGGGATTCTCTCTCCTCCTCTCTCTCTGCCCCTCCCCCTCAAATAAATAAATAAACAAAACAAAACAAAAAAAGCAAAGGTCAGTTTCAATCAACTGACCATTTACAATCCTCTATTTTTTCCACTGAGTCACTTTAAATACTGCAAGTTAGAAAAAACTTTTCAGTACATAAAAATATTAGAATGAAATCTTTCTAAGTCTAATTTATTAGCATCCTCTATCAAAATATTATTGTGATTTGCCAACTTTGTTAGCTCTGTCACTGTCTGTGAAGCAGTGAGGAAAATTGTGTGGAGAAGATTGGCATATAGACATTTTCAAAGAATAAAGATCTGAAACAGAATTGGATTCTTCACTGTTTCTGTCATAGAAGATACGAATTATTATCTCTATTAATTGACACAATTACACATGTATTTTCTCTTGTAATAACAGGATGGGAGGACTTCAGACTAATTCTAGGGTGAGCAAATTTCATTCTCTTTTCAAGTAATGCATAGCCTCAAGAGCACATGGATTCTCACAGGAGAAGGTTCATGTATGCATTGTCTTGAGAACTTTATCAGCCCATCCAACAACTGCAGATTGCTGACCCCATGATGCAGGGCCCATTTCTTGTCAGCAATCTTTCCTCCCAGTCCTGAACAAAGGCACAGCTCCAAATAATAACCATGCATAGAATATAAGGGAAAAGAGGGAAAAAATGTAAAAATAAATCCTGAAATCAAAGGTTCCTAGTGCTTCAGTTTCACTGATTAGGTGGGATTTGGGAAGGGTAGTTTAGGGTTGTTTTTTTCTCCCTGCCTTTACAGTTCTACAATCACAATGGCCCTCTGGTGAGATGCTAAATTAAGAGGCATTTTGTTTGTATTGTTAGCAGCTAGATCGAAACAGTCACCGAGAAATGTTTTATTATGGTGAGGAAAGGACTCTTTTAATAAGGCTCTTAGGAGACTGAGTTTTAATGACGCTTAACACAATGTTTTAAACCACACACCACATCTACATGTTATTTCTTGTTAAATGCTGGTTATTAAACAGCAGGCTGGCTCCAGATTGCCTGCAGAGGGTAGTTAGGGTTGGCTGATACATCTCTGACAATTTGAATAGTTGATGGAGTGACAAGTGCTGTTTGCATTTAAAGGATTTTGCATTTTAACATCTGCACGGTGCAACAGTATATATTATTACCCAATGTACTTCTGCACAATATGTTGAAGGGTTAAAGCCAATTAGGCACAATTGTAAGTTTCAATTTCTTCTAGAATTCTGTGCCCTCATCCAAACTTAACATGCTTAAGTCGGAATGATTTCCCTCACTACTTAACCCAGGGATCTCTGCAGTGAATTGCTGTTCAAAACTGCAGACCAGAGAACAAGTAAGGGAAATGAAGAACAGAATGTGCCCCAAGGAAAGATGTAAGAAATAAAGCAATACGTGTTGAGAACTAGGTTTTTTAACCATTTAAAAGCTTAGCATTTTAAAATTAAAAATCAGGTACTACATCATTTTTGTAGAACCTGGACTTTTGCCACCATTAATCTCACAGCTATCTTGCTCCAGTCTTCTCCCACCCCATGGAGAACCAGTTATCATCTGGGTCAAGGCCACTGCTTGATGCCGAGGAACCAAGGTGTGCGGTTTTCAGATGTTAACTCTCAGCATTAAATGTGCTTTTCCTATGTTAGCCTGCTTTCTCTTCACACCTTTTTATTTTGGAATCTTGTGTCAAACATGTTTGCTTTTGAATTGCTTATTTCCCTCTAACAGGTGGGCAGGGAGAATAGGGCTTCCTGCTACATGGGGAGGTCCTCATTGTGGGGATGCATCTAAGTGGGATCAGTAGGTTAAGTCATCACTTCTGTAGGCTTTGGAGCAAAAAAAGATGATCTCACTTACCTCCTTTCCCCTTTAGGGTTTCCTTCTCTGTCTCTTGTCACCATCACCATGATAAGATGTCAAGATGTAGGAATATGATGTGAGCCCAGGTTCACAAGAATCCTACATGGAGTACAGGTCAGTGATTTCCAAGGAGAGGGTTAGTGATGCTTCTTTTCATGATTTCCAGGGTCAGAGGGGGTGGAGTACTGTTTGTTAAAAAGCCTTGGGTGTTTAAGTTTCTCAAAAAAAGGAAATAGCCTTAAAAATTGAGCAACACTGTCCTAGACCACCGTGAGTGGATTTTAAAAATCTGAATATGACTGTGGAAATGCCATGAGTAAGGATGTGATGCATTCCTGGGAAGCAATTCTGTGAACGCTTGGCTTAAGTCCAAAGAAGAGGGAAAATAAGTTCAGTGCTTGTGCTTAGTCCAGATTACTTCACCAAGGTTGGGAGTTTCATGGGGTTTGGAATTAAAGCAGGTACATATGCCTGAACTCTCCAACCACTTGGGCATTTCTTCCTACTGAGAATCTCGTGGGTGTGGTGGCATGCTGGTCGAGGATCAAGTTTGGGTGGCCCTGTCTTCTTTATACACATGCAAAACCAACCACAACTTCAGTCAGTACCATCAGCTGCATCCTTATGCTACATGGAATTATGCGTGAAGATATTCTACTGCACATTTCCATTCCATCAAGTCATGATGCTGCCATCTGGATGTGTAAGATTCAAGCACAGCTCTCAACTCTAACGTTATGTCTAAAGCCATTAGAAAGGACAACAATATGAACTAAAAAACTAATATAATCTTACATTTGCAACTGATTGTCAGTTTGATATTGGGCACGTCCTTAATCTATTTGTGGTTAAGTAGATTCACTTCTGAGATGAGAATAATAATACCTGCATTATATACATTGTGGAGTAAATATGAGAATTGAAATTGAAAAGACATGAAGTATAAGAATATGCTTTTTTAAGCTAAGCAAAGTGCTACTTAACAATGTGAATTATACTTGTTGATATAACCAAATTGTGATGCAAAGATACAAAACATGAAAGAGTCTCATTTTTCTTGAGAGTGATATGGCCTGAGATCGTGCACTCCTTATTCATGGTTTCTACATTAGGGTAAAGAAAACACATTTTGATTGCTGAGTATTAGAATCACTTAGAAGCTCCGAAATGGCAGGCAAAGAGATGCCAAAAAAGTTACACATAATGCCATTCTGTTACATATGGTGTGTTCCAAATGGTAATATCTAAATATTTTCTAATTAATTCATCTATTACTCTCTCATGTTTAATAGCTATATCATTACCATGCAACCTGAACTTTCATTGTCAGCCTTTCCTTCCATACAGTTCTGTTTTTAAATGATTTAAATTTTTTAATGTTTATTTATTTTTGAGAGAGAGAGAGAGAGAGAGAGAAAGAGAGAAAGCAGGGATGGGGCAGAGAGGGAGGGAGGCAGAGAATCCAAGCAGGCTCCACGCTGTCAGCACAGAGCCTGACGCAGGGCTCGAACTCACATATCATGAGATCAGGACCTGAGACAAAGTCAGACACTTAAATGACTGAGCCACCCAGGTGCCCCCATACAGTTCTGTTTAAAAGTATGGTGATTAAGAGATTACAAATGTTCAAATTCCGGCTGTGTTACTTATTATAGATTATATTATCCAGTGGCTAACTCATAACTATTCTCTTCCTCAGTTTTCTGTCTTGAAAATGGAAATAATAAAAATACCAACCTATAGGGTTAATGTACGATTCATATAAATTTATATATATATATATATATATATATATATATAATGCTTCATAAATATTAGCATTTATTATTAATATCTTAGGAAGAAGCACATCATTTCTTAGGAAAAAATTTTAAAAAGACAAAAAAATTCAGAGTATACTCTTGATTCTTCTCTTTCTGTTATAGTTGAAAACTGTGAGTTCTTCCTTCAAGGTATATCCTAAGTCTCACCTCCCTCATGTCTAAAACCCCCATAATTATCACTCAGCTTGCATCCTTGCTTTCTTTGACCAAACTACAATTTATTCCCCTGTCTCTGACAGAATGATGTCTCTCAAATCAAAATTATCCAGTGACTTATTTCTTCCCTAGGGTTAAATCTCAATTCCATATTTTGTCCTACAATATAAATCACATAAATATCTAACTGAGCAAATTTTAACTGTTTGTAAGACTTTATTGAGATATAATTGACATATAACATCCTGTAAATTAAAGATGTACAAAGTAGTGATTTTGTATATGTATATATTTCAAAATGATTACCATAATAAGATTAGTTAAAACATTATTGTCTGACATAGTTACATTTTTTTTGTATGGTGAAAATTTTTAAAATCTATTCTCTTAGTGCATTTCAATACACAATATATTATCATTACTTCCAGTCAGCATGTTGGACATTACATCTCCATTCATCTCATGATGAATCTTTTTGGTTTCTTTAGATTCCACATATAAGTGAGATCATATAAGATTTGTCTTTGACTTATTTCACTTAGTATATTGCCTCCCAAATTGACCCATGTTGTCACAAATGCCAAGATTTCCTTCTTTTTTAATGACTGAATATTGTTATTAGTATGTGTGTGTGTGTGTGCATGTGTGTGTGTGTGTGTAAATAATCACATTTTCTTTATTCGCTCGTCCATTCATGGACATTCAGGTTGTCTTCATGTCTTGCCTATTATAAATAATGCTGCAAATGGACATAGAGGTACAGATGAAAGTAAGCATATTTTTATCATAAGTATCTAAGAATAAAGATATGTTACTTCAGCATAAGAGATATTAGATACTACAAAATTTTTCAAAAGTTACAAGGAAAGATTATTCAAAATATTAAGATGTTTGATACACTAAGTATGTAATAGCTGTGCTTTTAGTACTCTGCTCTTAAAGGATGAGCAAATTAGTCTTAGGTTTCCTAATATTTTCATTATTTCCAGTCCCATTTTATTTTACCATTTTTTTTTCTGTGTAGGCTTATAACCTACACATGACTGATCTCAGCTAGTGTTCATATGTTTGTCTTTTATTTAAATATGTCAATGCTCAGACAGGACATCACTTTCAGTACATCTTCTTTGAATTCTTTATATTTTGATTGATCTTTTGGTTAACTAGATTTTTTTCATCATCAAGTTTTCATTTTCCAAAAAAGAAGGTATGTATTCTCTAACTTCTTGCATGCCTAAGCCTATCTACCCATTGTTTTCATGGTCAAATGGCAATATGAACAGTTATTAAATCCTTGAATCATAGAAATCAGATATATGGTTCAGGAATCTATACCAAACTCATATAATATACAACATTGATGAGATTAAGATAAATATTATAAAGGTGGAAAATAAAAGATGAGAAAAAAACACAAAGTAGTAACTCTTCTGGTGCACAAGAATATTTTCTTAGGCCATGATAGCCCAGCAGAAACAGGAGTGCTTTGGGGAGCCAAACTGGTGACCTTTGATCCAGCTCTCTCTTGTTCATTTCCTATGTGGCTAGACCTGTGATTGTCAGTACAGAGATTTATTCTTTTGGTAGATGTACAGTTTTATCAACCCTCCTCCTGTGGTATAAATGTTGGGGGTTGGAATATTGCCTTGGAACTTGAACAGTCATAGAAAATGTTCAATCAGGCTTTGACTGTCTTTGGCAGAAGCCCTCTTATACCAGTTAAGATTCCAGTATATTTTCTTTTCATTATGTCCACCATCAGCTACATTGCCCAAGTATTCATTTTGGGTCTAGAAATATTTGGCTCTTGACAATAGACTCTATAATTGGCATCAGTTTTGCATTGAATAAGATTCTAATACCTTGAGTGGGAAGAGAATGATTATCCGTTCCTTGTACCTTGCTTGTATAAATTGCATTTTACAAATGAGAAAAGTCCTCTTCAACCAGAGATGGTTTAACAAGAGTGCTTGCAGATGGTATCTGGTAAAGGAAGATAATATTCAGCTAACTTACGTCTACTCTTATTTGCTGCTAACTCCCCCATCCCTAACACTGATTACATTAACTGTGATTTGAGGTATGACATTTTAGGGATTCCATCTGGTAAAATTTCCAATCTCAGTAACTTTGGCATAAAGTCTCTCTCTTAGCATTTTTTTAAATTTTTTTTAACGTTTATTTATTTTTGAGACAGAGAGAGACAGAGCATGAATGGGGGAGGGGCAGAGAGAGGGAGACACAGAATTGGAAGCAGGTTCCAGGCTCTGAGCCATCAGCCCAGAGCCCGATGCAGGGCTCGAACTCACGGACCGCGAGATCGTGACCTGAGCTGAAGTCCGACGCCCCAGGCGCCCCTCTCTCAGCATTTAACAAAGTTATAATTTGTTTACCTTCCTCTCTCAAACATAAAGCCTTTTTTACCTTCAGCATGAATTTGCTCCTTTCTTGTAGGATTTTAATGAATGCTATAAAAAATAGCCAATACAGACCTATGTTATGATCTAAGCACTAACCTAAAACAAGCCACTCTTCAACCATTTTGTTAAGGCATAATACATACTGATTCTTCCTAGCCTGAAAAAGCAGGGTTCTCTTTGCTCTATGTCCTAAGTTCAGCAAGGTGCGTATGTTAGGATCTGTTACTTTAAAAAATCCATATAATACAGATTTCTAATCTTCTCTAAGACTGTAATATCTTGTTCCTACTGCTGTAAAAGACTATATTTTTGGACAAATTTGTAATATGGTTATATTTATAGAAATATCTTTCTCTGATCATAAGATAGAATTTGAGGAAAGGACTTCTCAAAACAGTTTCACATAGATTTTGGTTTATATATCCTACAAAGGAACTGAGAAGAAGAATGAGAACAAAAGAAACTGTTCTGTACATAGCCTTGGGATATGTAAGAACACAATTCATGTCCCAAATAAACAAACAAACAAAAAAATCTTGGCCAATCCGGTTATTTAAAATTTAGGCTAACAAAAAATGAATTAAATCTTTATCTTTCTAAATTAAAAGTAGTATCTAGATAGGAAAAGCAATAAGTCAAGATTGGCTAAAACATATAGAATACTGGAATCAGTTCTGTATCATTTAGAATTTTGTTTTTCCTTCAAGTGACAGAGAGCTGATCACAGTAATTGAACAAATTTCTTTTCATGGCAAGAAGTCCACAGTAGGTGGTTACTGACACTAGGTCAGTAGTAGTACATGGCTTGGCCACTGTATTTGCAAATTATTTGTACTCCTCTCAGAATATCAAGGCTGCTGCAGCTATAGTAATTGCATTTATTTTTTTGTAGGATGGGGGGAAAAAAAAGATCAAATCTCATTATCAAAAAGAAAAAACTCCCAGGGGCATCACACTTGACTGTGACCCATATCTCATGGGCCAGAGTCATCTGACATGGCTCTTGTGTAAAAACTGACAAGAAAGCAAGGGGTTGGAATGATGGTTGGGTCAGTTAACAGCTGTAGACTGGACAGCCAGCTCCTGAATGTTCACAAAATCTGACTGGTAAACTTTCAGGAACTGTGAGAACCAGTTAAAGAGCCATTATTAAAAATTAAATTATATAGGGGTGCCTGGGTCGGTTAAGCATCTGACTTAGGTTCAGGTCATGATTTCATGGTTCGTGAGTTTGAGCCCCACATCGTGCTCTCTGCTGTCAGTGTGGAGCCTGCTTTGGATCCTCTGTTCCCCTCTTTCTCTGCCTCTCCCCTGCTCACTTGTTCTCTCTCTCTCAAAAATAAATTCAAAAAAAAAAAATTAAATTATATGAATTTATATTAAAACAGAAATATTGAGTATTCATGTTTTCCTAATTATTATATTACATTGTTCTATTATTTATATTCTTGGGGCTATTTATTTCAATCACATCTTTATAGAGGAAATACTATTTAAGTGGTATGTTTCTGTGTGTCTCTTCTCAACTCTGCCTTCAAAGATGTCACATTGGTACCTCACTATTGAGAGCGTGGGAGTATTTATACCACAGAAATTAGAAAATCCTACACACAAGTTGGGTCCTTTTTTGTGTTTGTGGATTGTCCAGAGTTTAAAAAGTGAAAAAGAAAAATTTTCATAAACCAGATTAAACTTAAAAGTTTTCCCTGCCCCTAGCTGTTGCATCGTAATTAAACTTAAAAGTGTGTCTATGTCTACAGCTATTACATTCTGAACAACTCAAAAATTTGAGAAATATACTTGCAATGTTCGAAAACCATGATCCAATCCAGCGAAGAAATCCCTTATGTCATTGACGAAAGAACAAAGACTTAGGCCTTTGTTGTTCTACTTTCATCTTACTCATTAAAGTAAGCCAGCATACCAACCAACATTCATATCAAAACTGTATTCAGAGAGCCGGCTGTTAAACATTTACCAGTAGGCTACAGGACAATCAATTATGTTTACCACAAATTCCATGTCCCACAATGTAGAAGACATACAGTCCAAATGGGAGAGGTCCAGAAAGAAACAAAAAATAATAAAAGGATGTCATATAAAAAATAAGTTAATGTGCTTATGATGTCTTATTCTGTAAAATATAAGGTTCACAGTGTATAGTATAGTGTTTATCAAATAATTGAAGCTTTCAGACTTCCACAGCCCCAGTAGGTAGTCTCATCCATGGATATAGGCTAAACAGTGTACATATTTAATTCAATCTGAGGAAGAATTTTCTGGAATTCAAAACCTCCTCAAGATGGTAATTTATGATTTATGGTTTACCTTGGGAGGTAATGCATTCCCCACTCCTAGAAGTGCTCAGATATGAATTTAATGTGATCAGAAGCATCCAACCTTCAAAGTTTTCTAGACTAGGTGAGTCTCTTTTGGTTCCTTGCAATATTAAGTCCATATAAGAATTAAGCCCAAGGATTAAGATATTTCTGAACATATTTATTTAGTGTCACATCAAATTTTATCTATTCATTCATTTAATATGCATTTTTTTTATATCAGACATAGTTCTGGATACCCGTGAGAGTCAACAACAAAACAAATAAATGCCGTCACCTGGTAAAGTTGGAAAAGACAAATGATGGACATATGAAAATATATGATATTTTTTCTTTTTTAAAGTTTTTTAACGTTTATTTATATTTGAGAGAGAGACACAGAGTGCGAGTGGGGGAGGGTCAGAGAGAGAGGGAGACACAGAATCTGAAGCAGGCTCCAGGCTCTGGGCTGTCAGCACAGACCTCAATGCAGGGCTCCAACTCACAAACTGTGAGATCATGACCTGAGCCAAAGTCGGATGCTCAACCAACTGAGCCACCCAGGTGTCCCTCTTTTATTAATGTTTATTTTTGAGGAAGAGACAGAGAGAGAGAAAGAGAGGATCTGAAGCAGGCTCTGCACTGACAGCAGAGAGCCTGATGTGGAACTCAAACTCATGAGCTTCAAGATCATGACCTGAGCCAAAGTTGGACACTTAACTGACTGAGCCTCTCAGGTGCCCCAAGATAATTTTAAATAGTTCTGGGTACTATAAAAGAAAATTTAACAATATAAGGGATAGAGAGTATTGGAATGGAACGAGGAAAGGTTACTTTGGCTAAGATTGTAGGGAATGAGTGTCTTACATACTCTCTGTGGAGATGTTATTTTAACAAAGAATTGAATAGTGAAAAACGGTGACCAGCTATAACAGCCTAGGGTAAAAATAGGAAGAAAGACTAGCAATTGTAAAGATCCTAAAACAGGAATGAGCTGTGAATATTTAAAATAAGGCCTTCGTGGCAAGAAAGAGAATAGTACACGTAAAGGTTAAAGAGGTGGTAAGGAAGTAGATGCTACATCGTCTTATGGGACATACTAAGGAGCTTAGATTTTAGCCCAACTTTAGGGGAAAACCATTGGAGGCTTTTAAGTAGGAGGTTCATGTGATTTAAATTATATTTTTAGAGATCAAATGGCTTATGTTCTGAAACAATTCAGAAACATCTGAATGTCAGATGTAGATAAAAATTGACAAGTGAAGCTAGATTTGAGAATGCCATTTGTATTTGAAGCCAAATCAGTAGAATTCTCTGCCTTGACATTCTAGATCCTGGATACACATGACCAAAGAACCCACAATCTTCAAGCTCTCTAAGCCTCAGTTGTATAATGGGAATGATGATGAGTACATACTTTATAAGCTTATGTGGGGATAAAATTAGATAAGAATGTAAAATCCATAGTATGATCAATGCTCAAAAAACATTAATCTGAAGCATAGTTAAGTAACATTTATTTGCCATTTTATTCTTTGGGGTCAGTGGCTCAACAAATTCTTTTATTCATTTTGTAAATCTTTGAGTTGAAGAAACATAGCAGTAATTTCATGGGCGAATATCAGGCATACCAGAAGAGAATATTTCAATATCAACTCCTTCTTTCTCCATATGTAAGATTTTTAAATAAGAATAGTTAAGAAATTTATTTTATTTTTATTCAATTAACCAAAACACATTTTGTATATTTAATATTATACTATTTTCTTGTTAAAATTGTTCCTATAAGAAAAATTCAGACACACACATATGCAGTGTAAATATTTTCCTATCTTACATGTATACTCATTGTTAACATGTGGTTCTATATTGGCTTCCTTTAAGGCAAATTATTACCCAAATGCTTTAATCTAGAGAAGACTGCTTTATAATGACTACATATTTGATTGTATTAGTAAATTAAAGAACTTTCTAAAATTTAATTGGAAACGTTTTGATAAAAAGAAAATATTATCTACCACAAATAGAAAACTTTAAGAAATATGACACCCAAAATATCACACAGAAATTTGGGTATCAATCACTTTAGTTGATGTGATATAGATAGAGCAGGATAAAATAACCAACCCTATATATATATATATATATATATATATATATACCATTTCAAATAAAGTCTCACTACCATAAATCCCATACTTTCAGTTATACAAATTAGTGTGCTGTCCATGCCTAAGTGGAGCCAGACAAGAGTGGTAGGAAGGTATAACATAAGCCTAGTTGATCGCCTAAAAGAGATGCAATAAAATTTGTCTCTCTTACTATCAACAAAACTTTATCATGGTGTGAAGAATGAATAGATCAGTTATTTGCAAATGTACTGTTTTGGTGGGAACATAAGATCTACCTGTTCATTTATTCAACCCTCCTCTATGTTAACATAATTATCTTATTGCATTTTATCCTTATAATTATTAAATTTTCATTGTTTCAGATAAAAAAAATCTGAGCTTCAGAACAGTCAAATAAATGGTTTACTCAAAGTCACAGAATAAGTTACAGAAGTTGACATTAACCTCTGCTTTTTCTGTGAAAACATACTCTAATATCTTGATAATGAACACCAAGGTCATAGTTTCTTTAGCCTAAAGAGTATCTTCTGCTTGCAACCATAATGCTGGAACAACAGTTACCATGTCCCCCACTATCCAACACTCTCTCTTGCTCCCAGACTTGAGAAAACATGTTTTGCGCTCCCATGATCTAAAAGTGGCCTTTCTTACCAAACTGCAATATACTATATTGGAATTCAGAAAATAATATTTTCACATTTAGCCATTTTACATTGTTTAGCATTAAACATATCCTCCACTCAAATGCAAGCTATTTTGAGTGCAGAGACCATCTTGTGCATTCTTTCTGAAAATTCCTCAGCTTTTCTCCAATAGTCTCACTCTCTGTAAATTTCTGTTTGTGCATTATATTTGCTAACCTCATGTGGAAAGGAGGCCCAGCTGTTAAGTCCAGTAGGACTGGAAGAGAATGTACATGGACCAAAAGATTGAATATTAGAAGCCTTTCCAAAGGAAGGTGAAGCAGAAAGATAGGTGCAAACTGTGTCATTAGAGATGAGTTGTGCAGGCAGAACCAGTGTTTAATCTTAAAGCAAATGTTTAGAGCTGTGATTTGTGCTAAACCAGGAATCAAAAGGATGGAAGTGGAAGTTGTCTTGATACATTGCAGACATTATTACAGTAACTCTCAGAGGATTAAACATTATTTCAAGAACTTGCTTCCTTGGGTGGATTGGCATCATTTAAAGGGGCCAAAGGATAATAAATTCACATTGAATAAATGTTTAAAAAGCATGTCACGGGAAACAATGCATGATATGCTCTGCACAGTCACATATTTCATCACTGAACATGAAAAAGCTTACTGATTTTTCTCCTAACTTTTAAAGGATGAAATTTTGCCTTCTCCATTATTCTTCTATCATTGCATCTTCTGCTCTTTTGGTGTTTCATGTCCCTTCCCAATAATCTAAAATTCCTTTTATTTAAGCCATTGAATCCCCACCGTGTACTTGTCCTAGATACTTCCACTGAGCTTTCATCCACCCATAATCCTTCCTCCCCCAGATCTTTCCCCATCTCCCTTCCTCCTGTTGACATCCCATTTTCTTTTCCCATTTCCCATCCTCTTTTCTATCTGGTCCCTTGGTGCAAAGAATGAACATCAACTCAGTGTATTTTGGACAACTAGAAGGCAACATGCCTTTCAATTTGACCATATCGTCACAATCGTTTATGTATGTTGGGATATGGTCAGTTTTACAAAGTTTTAACAATTTTCTTTTAATGAAACATTACAATGGTATAACTTCTTCAAGTCTAGGTTTTGTTTGTGAGTAGTTTTGTATCACTTGAGCATTAACCAAACTACAAAGTTGATTTTGTTAAAATTATAATCAAGGAATCATTTTAAAACCATGTGATATTTCATTCAAAGAATTATATAGCCTAGCAAATTCTCCTTCTTTATTTTAAAGGTTCTATTGTCATAAGTCAAGTCACAGTATCAAAACTGACCAGGATCAAAACTTCCAGCTACAAGGGCGCCTGGGTGGCTCAGTCGGTTAAGCGGCCGACTTCAGCTCAGGTCATGATCTCGCGGTCTGTGAGTTCGAGCCCCACGTCGGGCTCTGTGCTGACAGCTCAGAGTCTGGAGCCTGTTTCAGAGTCTGTGTCTCCCTCTCTCTGACCCTCCCCCGTTCATGCTTTGTCTCTCTCTCTGTCTCAAAAATAAAATAAACATTAAAAAAAAAAAAGACTGATGATGTTGAACATCTTTAAAAAAAAAAAAAAAAGACTTCCAGCTACAAATCAGTCCCCTTGTCTGTCTTTCCACTTCCTTTTTCAAACCTCATCTCACAAATTTCCTCTCCCTATTGCTGCCAAAACTGTCTTTCTAAAATATAATACAATCATGTCAAGCTTCCATTTGTAATACATTAGTATTTCTATACTTTCTATGCAGTAGGTACAGCCTCCTTGGGGTGGTATTACAGCTTTCCATAATTACATGCACAACCCCTTTCATATACTTCATTCTGGTCATGCTAGGTAACTATTTTTTATCAGTGTCTAAACTTTTTTTTTTTTTTTTTAAGTAAGCTTCACACCCAGCACGGAGTCCAGTGTGGAGCTTGAACTCAAAACCCTGAGATCAAGACCTGAGCTGAAGGGAAGGAAAAATACGATAAAAACAGAGAGGGAGGCAAACCATAAGAGATTCTTAAAGATAGAGAACAAACTATGGGTTGATGGAGGGAAGGAGGTGGGGGATGGGCTGGATGGGTGATGGTCATTAAGGAGGGCACTTGTTGTGATGAGCATGGGTGTTGTATGTAAGTGATGAATCACTGAATTCTATTCCAGAAACCAATATTACACTGTATGTTAAATAACTTTAATTTTAAAAAAAAGACCTGAGCTGAGACCAAGAGCCAGATGTTTAACCAACTGAGCCACCTTAACTAACTGAGCCACCTTAACCAACTGAGCCACCTAGGCACCCCTATCAATTTCTAAAACTGTATTCTGCTTCTGTGATTTTCACCCTTTTGTATTTGAGCCACATTCCCCACCCATTTCTTCCTACCAATTTCCCCATTCTTCACAATTTTCTTCACCTCACAGTCTTTCCTTAGACCTAATTGTCTATTATTTCCTTCATGTCCTTAGTCTCATACCCATTTCATGTTTTTACTGTAGTACTGATTGCATTATAATTTTTAACTTCCATGGCACTTTTCCTTAGACTCTAAACTTCTTGAGGGCAGGGAGTTTGTCAGATGTACCTTCGAATATTGATTATTGTGCTTAAAGCATTTAACAAACTTAATAGAAGTTTGCAGAATGACGGTAGGGTGGGTGAAAAAGAAATTCTGATTAATAAAGTATATGGAAATTAAGCAGACATTAAGAAAGAGTGTCACCAATCAGCAGAGGAAGATTTACCAACAAGTTGTGCTCTTCCCCCTTGTACAGCGTTAAAGGTAGTGAAAATTCCTAGGAGTTGTCAGGTATTCTAGAAGGGCAAGAATGGCAGAGTGCAATCGGCAAGCTCTTCGATGTTGAGTATTTATGATAGCTTGCTCAAGGGACTGAAACCTCCAAAGCCATGCTAATATGTTATATTTTATTTTCTGTTTTAAAGGGATGTTCATTTTTAAAACTAATTTTACACTAAAAAAATTGCGTACCTCTTCTTAAGAAAGATCTCCAAATTTTATAAGCTTCAAACTCTACAAAAACTCTATCCCACTCCTGCCAATCAGACAGGAAACTATGAAAATGAGAGTGAGATAGGCCAAAAGGAAAATTTCAGACATCTGTTCACAAATTTCTCCTTGGTAAAAAAATGGCATCCTGAACTTAACAATAAAATTGAGATAAAACAGGTTATAGGCTAAGACAGTTCCATTCAGAACTCAGGTATGCGTTATTTACCTGTGAATTAATTTTCATATAATGTCTTTGCCACCATACTCATTCCTACCTTGCTTAATTTAAATTTATGTTTAAATATCTATCTTCCCTTCAATGTGGTGAACTTTCCCAAGGAAAAGGTCATTTGCCATTTATGTTTGTGTTCAAAAGCAGCATTCAAGGGGCGCCTGGGTGGCGCAGTCGGTTGGGCGTCCGACTTCAGCCAGGTCACGATCTCGCGGTCCGTGAGTTCGAGCCCCGCGTCAGGCTCTGGGCTGATGGCTCGGAGCCTGGAGCCTGTTTCCGATTCTGTGTCTCCCTCTCTCTCTGCCCCTCCCCCGTTCATGCTCTGTCTCTCTCTGTCCCAAAAATAAATAAAAAACGTTGAAAAAAAAAATTTAAAAAGCAGCATTCAAAATATTTAATAACCAGTATGGTAACATAAATTTGTATGTTGTTCAAAAACTTTAAAACTGTATTGTCTTGATAGTCTAAATAAAAGTAAACTATATTACCAAACACTGTCAAAGAGATACACATTATGGTACTGATTTTTCATTAAATAATTCTAATGATTTCTGAAACAGTTGTTGGTCTTTAGAAATCATTGGAACTAGATTTGTTTGAAACGACTGTCAGAATCATGATTTGACATAAAGGAAAACATTAAATTTTTCAAAACTTCCTCATTAAATTGATAGACATTAGATGATTTTACATTCTCAACTTATCTTAATGTCAACAATATTATTCATAATTTCAAAACTTCTTATTTTATGGAACAGCAATTGTATTAAGGATTTTTATAGCTCTTAGATAAATAGTTGATATTTTAATATATTCAATGTATCTTTTATTTGAGATATTTTGTAGGTATTTTTGTGATAATACTGTAAAACCAGGGACCCCCCAAAATCAACGTGTTGCAAAAATAAGCATTACTCTTTCACTTATGGGTCCGCAGGTCCATTTAGGCTTTCACTGATCTAGAGTGGATTCTTCCAGGTTTTTCTGTTTAGGTTACACATTAGGGCCCAAACTGAAGGTTGGGTTCAGATCTGCTACATGTATCCAGCATCAGTCTCGAATCAGTCATCACTCAAGAAATCTCATTGCACATGAACCAAGTCTCAAAAATAGTTCATTGAAATATCAAATTTTACTAAAGTGAACCAACTTTGTTAGGTCAAATGAGAAAAAGTATATTGTGGGGAGTGGGCATATTATTATTATTAGGAGTATAGGTTTTATTGCCCAACTTCCTGGTGTCAAATTCTTGTTCTGCCACATAAGTTTAGATAATATCTCAATGTTTCAGTTTCGTCATCTGCACAATAGTACTCAGATTAGTTAAAATATATTTTGAACAAGTTCTGTCTCAAATTAAGTGCTTCATAACATGCATTCATCCTTTTTTTAATTATTAAAATGAACATTGTTACTGAAATGACCATTAGGTTCATTTTAATGACCATCTCCCACTAAATAAAGGTAAATTTCAACCAGATAGTGGTAAGTGGAACCCATAACAACCTAGGAATACCAGGTGCCTAATCACTCATCAAATTCCCATCATTTTTCCCAAATCCTGTCTCAGAAGTAAGTGTGAGCCATGCTTGCACAGCTGAGAATACCATACCAGAGCCTGAGGTGTTTCCATTGTTACCTATCTTCTCTCCAGGTTCTCCTCTGGAAAACAACTCAGGGTCTAAGAGCTGCAAAAGTTGTGGTTCCCACAAACAGCCGCATAAAGGTAATTTAGAGTTTGGAAAGGGCAAGTGGAAAGCCCCTAGCCAATGAAAGACAATCACAATTTCAGGAGCCAGATAGTCAAGGGACATAATCCCCCTAGACGCCAGCACAGCTAATAGGATTTTGGTCTATGGAGCTCTGGGCAGGGGGTTGTGTGTAAGACAGTTGCAGCCTGGAAGAAAGGTCCACAATGGTGCTCCAGTGGCAGGGCGGGGGGGTGGGGGTGGGAGGGATGGGGATTGGTTAGGCAGGGCACCCATTAGCCCTATAAGTTGGGCTAATAAAGGTGGCTGGTAGGCAAGATTTGCAAAAGAGGAATTGACTGGTTTCTGCATGAACAGAATATAGTTTCAGAATTGAAACAGAGCCATAGGAACCACTTAAGTGGGGTATAAAACTTCGGCTGCTTGATCACAGTAGAAACACCTCTGAGAAGAGGACCAGGGAACAATTGAAAAAGGGGAAGGAGAAAAACAATATTAACATACCATATTATTTGAATAATTGTAAACAGTAGACCTGAGACACACCAGAGAGATTCCAGCCCTGTTTAAATCACCAGTATCCAGAGCAATGCCTAACACATTGAAGATTTTAGTAATTGCCTATTAAGTTACTGTCACTCCAAAGAAATGTAATGCAATCCCTCATATCACAAATATCTTTTCATTTTAAAAAATGTAAACAAGTGTATCTGTGTTATATGTTTAACAGAGTTATTGCGAATGAAGAGTGAAGTAATAGACACTAAAGAGAGTCATAGGAAATAAAGTACTCATGTACATTGAAGTGAGAGAAAAGAGGAAGCACGACAGAGAGATGGCAGGGTGTGTGTGAGAGAAGAGAGGATAGGCATGAGAGGAGAGAGGGTGAAAGAGAGAGAGAGAGAGAGAGAGAGAGAGAGACTTAGAGGAGAAGGGCAGGAGGCATTAGAGCTTCTAGCCTATGATCAAATGACTCACTTTATCAAAGTTATTTCCTTTCTCTCAGAGAAGAAAAGTAGGCAGGTGACCTTGTTTAATCTTCCTGTTAACTGAGCCTCTAGATAAATAGACAAATGATATTTTCTAGAAGGAATAGTCCTCTTTTAAAGAAAGCTATGAGCAGAAGTTTGCTGCTTGACTTGTTTTTAGTAAATAAACCCAAGATCTAGGATTTATGAGGATTGCCTTCCTGGATAATGTCTTCTAAGCTATGTAACACTCTGGGGCATAAAATGGAAAATGGAATACTCTTCCTGATTTGTGAGGTAAAAACTCACAAGGTCTCACTTGGAGGCTCTTCAATTACTCTGGGCCAAGGATGCAGGCCTGATGTGATAGAAAAGGACCTTGGGGACCACCCTAAAGGTGCCACAGTCCTCTTTTCTTCATCTCAATTTCTTGATGGTCACATCCTTGAAATCATTAGCAAATCTTAGTACTAACTAATATATTGGATTCATTTGAGCCTGACTTCTTAATCCAATTCTGGAACCATGTAGCACCTAAATAGTTTCATTTCCTCCCACCCCCCCTTTACTCACAGCAACATATGGAGTAGGAAAGTGATAAAAATGGAAATCTACCTCTCCTAGTTTTATGCCTACTGGGGATGAATTTAGGAATTCTGTTTCAGTATTAACAAAGTCCGTTAATAATCTTTGGATACAAAAACATGTTACAAAAAAGGTATAGGGTAGAGAAAACAATTCCTCTGCAATACAAAGGAAAAAAATAAGTTTTCTGGAATGGAAGTACCCAGACAGTACTTGATGGAAATGCACTGGAAGCCCAGCCAACCTGGTATAAAATCTTTACCACATCAAACCTTCATTAGAGTCTGAAATATGGAAAGTGATTTTTAGGAGTAATTTCAATTTTAAATAATAATAATAATAATAATAATAATGAAAAGAACTGGATCTTACCTCTGTGTGAAATATTTTCCAGAAAGATGGCAACATGACCCACCATGGAACTAATTGAATGAAATTAAGAGATTAGAAATAAGATTGGAAAAGAAGAGAAGGAAGAGAAGGAAGAAGAAAAGGAAAGGAAGGAGAAGCTGCCATTCTTCACCCTAGAAACTCCATATAGATTTGTAGCGATTTAGGGATCTGTCTATGTGATGATTTTTATTTTTTTTTTTATGTGATGATTTTTAATCTATAGGTATAGAGAATCTCAGCTGACAGCCATGACAAATGTATAGCAGAGTCAATTTGATGCAACATTGATGACTGTAAAGTCCAAAGATTTTGGACAATGATTTAGAATATATGACTTTAAAGAAAACACATCTGACTCTCCTATCAGGATGGTGAAGAAATCCAAATGCTCTGATTCACTGACCTCATGGCTTCATCTATGCAATTATATCAAGGTAAGAACTTCCTCAGTAGAATGTATGACTGTAACATACAGTTTTATATTTTCATTTCTTCGGGTATCGTATTTACTTTTTAAATTTACTTATCTTGAATATACCACTATTCTTAAAGATTAATTCTAAAAATAATAAAATTAGTCATATATACCATCCCAGTTTTCCATTACTTTAATAAACTACCACAAAGGTTAGTGGTTTAGAACAACCACCCTTTTTAATATACATTGTAATTTTGTGGGGCAGCAACTGATGCAGTGTTTTCCTGGACAATTCTTTGGCTCCACATGTCAACAAGGGCAATGTAGTATCCAACTGATACCTAGGGGAGTCTAATGGGTCCAAGACAGCCTCACTCACATGTTTAGGATCTTGCCAAGGCTGAATTCAACTGAGCTTCCTATCTCTCCATGTAATTTTATGGTCTCTCCATACAGTTTTTTCAGATGGATAGCTGAACTTACACTGAAGCTTAGGTCTCTAACAGTGAGGATTCCACAAAACAGGAAGTGGAAGCAACCAGTCTCTTATGGTCTTGGTGCAGAAATTGACACAGCATCATTTCTGCTAGATTTTACTGCTAAGGCATTCACAGAGCCCCCAAGACTCAGGTGGAGGGAACCAAGAACCCTCCTTTCAATGAGAGGATTGTCAAATAGTTTATGGCCATCTTTAACCTACTAACCTAATTCTATCTAAAATTGTAATACTCCAGCTCATTTAATTCATATTATTGGTTTTATATTTATAACATTTTAATAAATTTTGATTATTCTATCTTAAAACAATTGGTTGAAGGAGGCCCGTCTAAATATAAACACAAATTAGTGCTTTGTTAGCTACTTACCAATCCACCTAGCTCAGGCAATGCATGATCTTTTAAAAGTTGTTCTCTTTTTCTTAAAAAAAAAACCCTAAGAATTTATATGAGATGAAGGTTGACACCTCTGCAATTCTTTGTTTGGATTTGGAGTTGCATAGGGAAAAATAAGGAACATTTTCTTTTGTCAGGCAAAAACTGCAGAATATGAATTATGTTGATTCATAATAGACATGTCATTTCTAACCTTCCAGTCTTCACAGTCTGAAAAACAAATTCCACTAGTCATAAACATCCTCTTAACTGTACATATGCTCCACCTTAACCTTGTATCCCCTCCAGGTAATTCTCCATGCTGATTTGTTCTGGTCTGACATCTCCTTTGTGTGCTGGGATTTAAGTTAACCTTTTATACTT
Organism: Panthera uncia; assembly: GCF_023721935.1. Lineage (NCBI taxonomy): Eukaryota > Metazoa > Chordata > Mammalia > Carnivora > Felidae > Panthera > Panthera uncia. The sequence continues at coordinate 107,710,517 of NC_064811.1, read as the reverse complement.
TTATAACAGATGCCGCATACACTCTAGTCAGGGATTTGGTTAATTGCTTCTCTGATGGAGAGACCATTCTCAGTTGCAAGGGATTTAAAAAGATTCAGGAAATCAACAACAGGTAAATTAGGAGAGGATCAGAGACTTCCCCACTGGAAAAAAATGTAAATGTTAAAAGCTTGATCTAATCCTCAGGCTCATGCATATTTCTAAAATAGGATTTGTCAACTGCAAATGCAAAGTAGCTCCAATTTGATATTAGTGACTTTGTCTGTTTTATATGCTGAAACCCTAAAGCAGCAGAACTGACTGCCAAGTATTGATGTAAAAGTATTGACAAAACAGAAGGCTTCACAGTGAGGACATCCTCTTATAAGGCTCTACACAGTGACTGTAGAATTACAGCCACGGTCTTTGCGTATCACATCCCTGGCCCACTGGCCTGTTAGACTTGGTTTCACCTTACACCCCACCCAACAATTTAAAAAAGGGGGTAGAGGGAGGGGAAGGAACCAATTAACTATACTATCTGTAGGAATACATTACCTGAAACAAATTATCTTTGTGAAATAAGGAAGGAAGAAAGATCCACCATAAAATGAGCAGTTAAGTTCTTTCCAAGACTTAGGAATAATGAATAACCTCTGCATCATATCTTTCATCGAATCACATGTCAGCAGTTCATGTTCATACAGGTCTACTATGACTTTTTAGAAAACTCGGGATGCCTGGGTGGCTCAGTCGGGTTAAGCGTCAGACTCAGTTTCAGCTCAGGTCATGATCTCACAGTTGGTGACCTGGAGCCCCAACTCTCTCCCTCTCTATCTGCCCCTCCCCTCCAGTCAAGCACAAGCACTCTATCTCTCTCAAAATAAATAAATAAACTGGAAGGAAGGAAGGAAGGAAGGAAGGAAGGAAGGAAGAAAAGTGTCCTCTGTAGTAGGGTGTGCTTACCCTTCAGTTTGACTAGGCTAACATTTCGGATACTAGCAGAAAATATTTGCACTTTTACTTATATTTATTTTAACGTTTTCCATTTTTAATGTTATTTATTTATTTATTTATTTATTTATTTATTTTGAGAGAGAGAGAAGGAGACAGAGCATGAATGGGAGGGGCAGAGTGAGAGAGAGAGACACAGAATCCTAAGCAGGCTCCAGGCTAGGAGCTGTCAGCACAGAGCCCAATGTGGGGCTGGAACTCATCAACCACTAGATCATGACCTGAGCCAAAGTCAGACAATTAACCGACTTAGCCACCCAGGCACCCTTAATTGCATTTATTTTTAATTCATACTTTTAAAGTTTTGTATATGTTTCATGATGTACATTACATTTTTATAGTCATACACATAACATACTTTACAAAAAAAGATGACAAATGTAAAGGAAATGAATACTCAAAAAAAATTTTTTTAATTTATAGTGGTGCATGGTATCAAATGATTGGTGAACATGAGCCTCAGAGAGTAGAATTATTCTCAGGGTAAGGATGGTGTTCTGATTTTAACAAGAATGCCAAAAAGAATAAAAAGAATATAAGTTTTGGAATCAGCTAGGCTAGAGTAAGAGTTCCATTTCCATCTTTTAAAAAATAATAAGACCTTAAACCAGTTATTGACATACCTACAAATTTGGAATAATAAAAACAAGCTTCACAGAGATATACTCGGGATAAAATAAAACCAAACAGGTAAAATGACTTAGAATGTTGAACACACATGAGTGGTCTGTCAATGTTGGTTATGTTCTCTCCCCTCTCTCTGTTTCCTTGAGTTTCCTTTGGCCACTGTGTGCTATTCCGTATTTATGGATACATTCCATTGTTTCACTTGAATCTTTCTCACTACTAAATTCAGATATTTTGTAGGGTTATTTTCTTATTTTCTAATTTTACATGTAATATATTTTTTGTTCAAAAAACAATAGATGTCCACAACAAAAGTTATATTTCAGAACAACCGATATTGGATGAGGAAGAAAAAGGAGAGTTTTTTCTCTTGCCCATCAGTTCCTTGTTAACTCTTACCCAGCCCACTTGCCCACCATACCCTTCCCATGCAAGAGGCTGGTTTTTACCACACCTTCAAAGTATGTTTGCAATATTGGACCCTGCTCCACTCCATTCGGTTTCCCCCCTCTCTGGCAGGAAACCCTTCCCCTTCTCCATTTTCAGCTCCCCCTTGTGACAGGTTTCAAGTCAGCCTGGGCTCCAAATCCTCTCTCACAGGGGTTGAGGTTTGGTGTCAGTCACCCCACCTCTAGTCTAACCTTGTAAACTTCTCTTTATATCAAAAATAAAACAAAACTCCTCTTTTACCATTGCACTTTTATGTCCTTCTCTTTGCTTTCCTTTACCCTCATACTCTGATCCTTTGATTTATCTCTCCACCCAAACCCTTCTCCACTGTCCCCTCACCACAAAGCAGAAGCAACAGCAAATATTACAGCTCATTTTCAACTATAACTCCAAAGATTTAAATTTGAGCTACAACATTAAACTATTTTCTTTTAGGCACACTGTTGAGTTACCATCTCATTATTATTACTAGCAAAACAAATATGTGAGCCTTACAAGACATGTAAGTAAGGAAGCACAATCAGTAACAGGCTCTAATATGTACTTCATCATATTGTAATAGAAAACCCAAATGGAGAATATAGGACAGGGGAAATAGACCAAGACATGCTGTAATAAAACCAGAGAGGATGGAGATGCACATAAAGGACAGTTATAGAGTCTCATTAAGAAAAAAAAAATAATTATCTGCAAAGTAAAAGGAAAAAAAAAATCACTTGACTCCCAAATGGTAGATGTGATCATGTCATATGATAAAGCTGCAATTAGCTAACTTACTGTTCTAACAATATATTGCCCTTGCTGGAGATGGCCAAGTAATTGACTCCAGTTAATTGTTTCCACTTTCAATGCCTCTTTTTATGTCCCTTTACATAAAGACATTTTAAATGGTAGAGTTGAAATAATTATCCAAATATTTCATGAATAAAATCTTCATTGATGTGCGTTTATTTAGGAGGGACTGAATTATCCCATTTTACCTATAAATATTGATCAGATTCACCCAAGCCTGTTGATATTTTCTCTTCTGTAATTGTGTAGGTAAATACAATACTGCTTATCCTTTTCTAATGTCCAAGTTTTAACTGTTGGGGATAGTCTAGCACTGGAAGTGACTGGGTGCAATGAGCTGTGAAGGATTTCAGATAGGTAGGAGAGTAAGGGATAAACCCCTGTGTAAAGTTTTCCTCCTGTGAGTTAGGACTATCTGCCTCAGAAACATTTAGCCTCATCATTCATAATAAATAATAATAATAACAAAAGAAGACTACAATATATTCAATTATTTTTTGTTTTTATTTTTATTTTTACTTTTATTTTTCATTTTTGTTTTTTGGTTTTTTTTGAAAGAGATAGAGAAAATGAATCCCAAGTAGGCTTGCAGAGCCCAACATGGGGCTTGAAATCACAAATGGTGAGATCATGACCTGAGCTGAAAGCCAGAGTTATACACTCAACTGACTGAGCCACCCAGGCACCCCTACAATATATTCAATCCTAATGGCATAGATTTTGAATAGTTCTAATGGCATAAATCTCCCTTTATAGTGTAGTTTCATGACTAAGAACAGGCTCTGGAGATAGACTGTGGGCCTTGTGACATAGCTCTGTGACATAATCAAGTTGTTTAACTTCTCTGCAGAGTTCTTGTGAGGGCTAAGTGAATACATAGAGTAAAGCACTTAAAAGAGTATAATCAATGTTCAGAAATTATTTTATACTATTTTAATTACATCTTATAATAAAGATGGCACTACTTATAGGAGTTTTCTACCTAGAAATTCAGGAAAAGCTACCACATACCCTGAATTGCTACAGTGACATTGGTATGGATAATTCAAAATAAATATTAAGCTATAACAACATTAAAGTTAGAAAATGAGTTATGCATATGATGATGAGCATTCCACAAACAATCTCAGGACTTTTTAAGAGGACTAGAAGGTATACTTTAAAATCAGGTTAGCACCATTATAGATTATCACTCAATAAAAACACTTGAAATGTTGCAATGGGTCTATGATATTTCTATTTCTACCTCACGAAAACAAAATGCCTCAGACACATCAACATCATGAATAGAATATAGGTAGGCCAAGATACCCTATAAAGTTATTAACGTCATCTCCTTTTAACATAAAGGTGTATAATGTTCAAAATACGGAAGAAAAGAACCTAATCAAAATAATCTGTCACCTTACTTTGGACTCATTCCAGTGAGAAGTGTTCCCAGAGCAGAGGTAGGAATATCCCAAGGCTCTTGGAACTTATCCCTATTTTTATGCCTAAGATCATTTAACTATCTTTACTCTTTCTGATCACAAATATACACTAAAAAGACCATTTAGAAAATTGCTAAAGAAGATTTTAAAAGTCCAAATCTCATCCTGACATTGTCCCTCTTGAATTGTTTTTTATATCCCTAAATCAATGACTTAACAAAATATATAACAACAATAATCTGAGGAGCACACATTCTTCAGAGAGACAAAAGAAAAGGGGGGAGGAAAAAAAATATGAGTGGGATAAAAGATAAAGGGTGGATGTAGGACTGACCCTAAGGCAGTACAACATTTGGAGGTAAGACTCGTAAAGGAAATTAAGAAAGAGGAAGTAGTGAGGTAAAAGAAAAAGTAGGAGAATCTGTCTTTGAAGCCAAAAGAAGAAAGAATACTAGACAGACAAGAGCAGGCAAGAGTGTCTAATTCTGCTAAATTTGAATAACATGGAGATGTAACTACTGGCTTCAACACATGGAGATTGTTATGACATTATCAAGAACATTGTAAGGGGTGGAGTGGAAAGATTTAGAGTAGATGAGGAAAAAAAAGAAAGAAAGAAAAGAAAGATGAAGCAATATAAATGATTGTAGAAATTTTAGCACCAGGCCCTTCTTACAGGCCCAGAAACCAGAGAGTTCAGGATGGCCTAATTATTTTCTTCCACTAACAAACTTCTACTTACTTTCTATTTCACCATCTTTTACTCCCTCAGGGAAACTCTTTCAGATCCTTATTTGTATTTGGAATTTTCTCTTTACTCTGCTAAAATTGTTGTTTTTATTTGGCTGTCTTTCAAACCAGTCAATAAGCGACTTGATGGTAGAGACTATGCCCTACTTGACTTTTCATCCAATGTCTAGCAAAATGTCTGGTATAAATCAGACATCAATACACATTTGATGAATAAATAATAAATGACATTCCTACTGGGAATATAACATGCTTTTCAGTCAGCACACATATTCTAGTCTTCTTGGCATTCTCTTTTATTCCTCATTACACAGTAATCCATGACTGGATATTAATATTTTGGTTTATTAGCTTGATCAAATCCCTTGCAATTTAAGAGAATGGATAAGATCCATTTATGGATTATGCAAATTTGGGAAGTAGGACCCTAATCCCAAGAGGCGGAGGCCCAACCACCTTCACTGGGTACCAACTTAACTAACACAGATAGTAAAAGTAATAATTTATGATGTCATCTCACAAATGTTGAATAAAAATATTTTCTTATTTTCTTGAGTGGCTTATATCCTTAAAATTTTAAATTATGTTTTGTTACATTTAACGTGGACATATAGTCTTCCTTTTAGCAATCATATAAAGCCAAATAATGAAACAATACACCCTGTCTCAATATAGGACAATTTTTCAAACATTTTATTTAATGTCCAGATAAGATTGGACCTAATTAAATAATAATAAAAAAGCTTTGGTGGTAAATTCTCATCTCTAGTCTTTGTTGTTATAAAAATTGTCACTAAATGAATTAACTATAATAACTTTTAACATGTATTCTTATACCCATGGCTTAAAGAAGATACTCTGTTTTGAAATATTATTCATTTTTTGGTAACTGTATTCCTCTGCTCTTTGATTCCTATTAATATTCAACATGAAATATGATGCCTTTAAATACCAATAACCATCCCAGTTCATCCCTAATTCATAAATCTCTTTTTAACATGTAATCCATAGGTATTGGTATTGTCCATTGATTCTGGAATTCAAATGAGATAGAACAGTGGTGAGTAGTGCTGGAAAATAACTGTCAGTTCCTGCAGTCTTATAAAAATCAACTGTTTTGATGCAGTTCATATTAGCTCCATTTCAAGGAGGAAAAGCTATTAGAGGCACCCCACGGATCCAAATTCCACTTTATTTTATTTACATTTTAACAATGTTTGATAAGGTAAAGTTCTTAAGAGAGACTGTATCATTTGCAAGAACGGTTGCTGAATCTTAAGAAGAAACTAGTCCTACCCATGACAAATGCCATTCTCAAAAATGAATTAAAAAAAAAATATTTACAGCTGGCAGTCCAAATACATGGCTATGCTCATAGAAATACGATTACTACTCCAAAGTGGAAAAAATAATGCGTGGGTGAAATGTTGTATCTGTATTAAATTAATCAAAGAGCAGTTCTAAAAATAGCAGAGGCATCCCTTTAAGGGCTAAGATGCTTTTATAACACTTTACTTAATTCTCCTAATGATGAATGAAGCTTTACTTCACTATAGATAAAAATATTTCAGTTCTAGAGATGCCTCAAGTAATTTAATTCACTTCCATATTGCACAATATAATGTTAACAGCGATCACCTATATTTCAGATACGTTCAAGCTAAAGAAATGCTTTTTTAGTCAGGACATTATCATGGCATAATCTCTGAGATATGTTGATTAATCAAAATTCTGTAAATGGTAGGGCTAAAAATGATATTTGTATTTTATCCAAACTTTTAGTCTCACGTTTCTTAAAATGCTGATTGTATATTCTAAATAAAAGTTAGGAGGATATCTCGTGAAAATTATGAGTTTTTCATGTCAGTGTGCGGGTGACAAACGAGGACACAGACTTCTCTCTTCTTCACTCATTCTGCTTCAGTCACTTACATCTGTTTCTTTCAGGGTTTGAACAAGGAAACAAGACCACCATGATGATTACCAAATAAGGAGTGTATTTAACTTTAGTAATTGTGGGAGACATTCAGCTTCATCGTTAAATAAGCCATACTCATCCCCACCAGAGTGTCTTTCCCTTTTTCTGAGACTTCTTTTCCCCCTATGGCTGGTTCATAAATTCATCCATGTCTCAACAGAAATGTCACCTTCTCAGCAAAGACTGTATGGCTATCCCATCTAGTGAGGTATCCTCCACAACTTGATATCCCTTTAATACACTTTATTTTTATTCACTTTATATATTTATACACTTATCATTTCTCTTGATATTTCACATTAAAGAAATAAATTTCAAGTTAAATAAAGCTATACTTGAAAATTAAAACTACAACATAGAGTTACGTACATGATATGAAATTTTATCCAGCTTTCATACATTAAAATATAGAGTTACATATTATAAAAGAAATAGTTGAATTTATGACATAGAATCAGATTACATCATAAACATATATGCAGAACAAACCCCAAACTAACACAGTTTCCATTGGAATTTCAAGAATTTAATCTTTCCTTAGAGTCTGCCACCTAGGTTCCAGTGAATAACCAATCAAAGTGTAAATAACTAAAAAATATATGACTTGAGAAACTGAGTGAAAGGGATAGAAAAAATTATCAAACCAAAAACTCAACTAATAGTCTGTAATGTATGCTTTGTCCACCCGTTAAAAAAATGCACAAATGTTTTGAATATTTTAGTAATGTTCTCCTCTGCTACACTGCCCCCATCCCCTCACCCTGTGCTATAATGAATATTCATGTTAAATCAGATCATCAATACTAATGTCCTTGAACATAATTGATAAAAACAGCTTTGAAGTAATGCTCATCCAGTAAAAATTTTCTTGACTAAAAGCAGTGAAAGGATAAGAAGAACATACCCATATCATGGAGAAGGAGAGAGCCAAAATTAGGTAAGTGAGAGTGGAGAGGGCAAATAAATGTTGAAACTTGCCCTTAAGAGTGTGGCACAAATGTGAATGAGAGAAGAACCCTAGCAATCTGAGATGTCACTTGCCATACACACACACACACACACACACACACACACACACACACATTAGATTTCTATGAAATGGCATAAGACTTATGTGGGTGTTTTTCAAAAGCATCTGAGTAAGTCAAGGTAGTCCTAGGAAGGTCAATGGCTGACTAGTCACCAAGAGACCTCACATAGTGATATTAACTTGGTAATTCCACCATGCTCAGATGCTGCTCTTGAGTTTTGCTAAAATTAGGTCTCTCCAATACCTGAAAGCCAAGAATGGCTTCTGAAAAATGATACTCACAAATGACAGAAGGAATAAGTGAGGACTCAGCTGACTTCTTCAACTGCTAGACCAGTAAATATAGTTTTCAGGTAGAGTCTTCTCATGGGTGTGCATCTTGAAAACAAAGGAATCAAAATAATGAGAGTTAGTTATACAATTCAGATGACTAATTGCATCATACTACGGGACCTAGTACTTCTAAGTCTACCACAAAGATACACAAGTGGATAGAATGACTCATCCATTCTTTCTCAGAATTCCCCTCTCCTCCCTCTCTCCCTCTCTCTCCCTCTCTTCCCTCTCCAGAATTTACTTGGGTACTTTTTTCCTTTTTGATTAACCCATTCAGTCAAGACTATCTCCAATATGAGAACAATTTGCCTCTGCTCTTATCCAATCTTAGTTTTCTTATTTCCAAATTCTTGGAGGAAAGTGGTGGCGGTAGAGCTTACAATCATACATTTATCATCTACATTTTCTATAATGCCCCATACTATTGTTAAGTCACTTTCAGATTTATGATTGGTGTTGGTACGCATAAGCAGATGGAAGTTTCTCAAGCTCCTTTACAACCTTTTGAGAACATCCACATTTCTACTTGCAATGCTAAAGATACTGTGAACATCTTATATGTGACATTGATCTGATTAGCCCCTGTATTTTGAATGTATATAAACCAATAAGGAGAAACTAAATAAATATTGATGTAATGCTACTGATGTTAATAAACTTCTCTCTTGCTAATCCTTTAAATAATGATCATGGATAAAATCACTAATGACATCTTATGTCACCAAAATTATTCTTATGTATAGTAATCTTGGTTAAACAGGTTTTAGGTTGAATTTTTCACAAAATTCAATTTTGCATTTATTCAGCTGTTGAAATAAATCAGCCTGATGTTTAATAACACCCTGCCCTAAATATCTGTAGTAATGTTTTCAGAACTGAAGAAGTTAGACATATAGGCATGTTCATATGCTCAGTGGTCAGAAGAACTACAAAAATAAGATTTTAAAGCAAAACCGCTAAATGTAAATATTTATTAAATTTAAATACTACTCCCATGTCATTAAATCATAAAATAACACTCTTTTACATGTCTATGTTTTTACAGTTTACTTTTAAAATTAATTATTTATTTGATCTTTATCACAAAGAAAGGTTAGTATCTCTACTTACAGAAAGGTAAACACACTCATAGAGATTAAGCAGTGTACCCAAAATGATTCAACTAACAAGTAAGTAGCAGATGAAACTGAGGGCTAAAACCAGAACCCATAGAAATTGAATCAAAATCTAGAGCAATTTTCAATATACCAATAACGCAGTGTCACTTGCCTCTCTTAGAAAGAAAAGTTATTTTTAAAAAAATGTGTTGTATAAATATCCTACATTCTTCTCCTTAACTTTGTTTCAAATATATAATGCCAAAACTCCTTCTAATGTTATCTTCTAATCATGAAATAATAATCAGTGAGCCCTCATTATAATAGTATTAACGTATAAAAGAAGACATTACAGTGATATCATATGTACATTATATGAAGACCAGTGTTACCAACAGAATTAGAAACCCCAAATGGATGAAAAACAAGTCTACAATAAAACCCATGTTCTGAGCTCAATTCTGTGTTTTTAAAATTGCTGAGAGTCACAATGAGACTTACTATAAGTGAAAGGTCTTATTATCTGTTCCTTTAGACCTAGGCTTGGAGTATCAAAAGTAAATAATGGCCTTGTACTTTTCATGAAGCTTCTGCAACTCTTTCCCAAAGGCTACTAGTAATGACTTCTTGTCAAAAGGAATAGAGGAAACATTTTTTCAATTCCTCTGGAAGTAGTTCTGCATTGATTTCAGAGATATCGTCATGCACCTGACCAAGTTGGCAAGTGGACACACAGTGCCCTCCAGCTCTCTGAGGCAAATCAGAACCTTAAATTACAGCAGCAGCCCAAACACTCTCTTGTTCCCTTCAGATTTTCTAGTATCACTATTACAACACTATAATTGATTTCACTGTCACAGATTTGGTGTATTATGCTCAAATTATACACATAAACATAGTATCCCTTATATCTTAACATTAAACATAGTATCCCTTATATCAACGTTAAACATCAAATCCCTTATATATTAACATTAAAATGTCTAATATGTATAAATGTATATGTATTTGAAGTCAGGCTTTCTGTTGTCAGTTTGTTTTCTTGGGTAGAGTCATTCTTTGACTATAGCAAGTTTTTATTCCAACAGTCTGTGATACCAAATGAGATTATTTTATTTTAGATCTTTTGAAGTTTTCATTTAAGTGATTTATTGTGAAAACCTAGATCCAGATTCTGGTCATTTCACTTACTTGCTATGTGGATTTGGGAGCACTGATTAATATATTTAGATCCCAGTAAGATACTGGAAAAATGATATACTTATTGGAAAATAGTGATAACACTCATTTTGTAGATTTGTTAAAGTAAATAATCTATAAGAAGCACTCACAGGAGCACCTGGGTGGCTCAGTTAGTTGAGCGTCCAACTTCAGCTCAGGTCATGATCTCTTGATTCCTGAGTTGGAGCCCCACATCAGGCTCTGTGCTGACAGCTTGGAGCCTGGAGCTTGCTTCAGATTCTGTGTCTCCCTCTCTTTCTGTCTTTACCCCACTCATGCTCTGTCTCTCTCTGTCTCTCTCTCTAGAAAATAAATAGACATTAAAAAATTAAAAAAAAAAAAGAAGCACTGATAGTGTCCGGCAAATAGTACATACAAAGGAAATATTAGTTTTAGCTTAAGTTAGTTCTACTATTGATAAGTATCTCAAATACATATTAGCAATTAAGATTTGTAAGATAATCTTATCTTCCTTGTAAAATTTTTGTTACTTTTGCTGTTTCTTTGTTTTGTTTGATTAACATGCATATTTCAGATAGATAATTTGCATTTAAGTTGTTTTAAAATGGAAAGAACTATTAAAATAATAAATAAAAACCACTTTGTCATATAGGCTTACCCTTCAGGGTTAAAATAACTGTAGATGAATCAAAATTACTAGTGTGTTTGCAGTAAGATAGATAAATCATAATTATCAGCAGAAAAACAAACATTTTGAAACATCATAAAGTAATACCCTATAATATCAGCAATAAGTTTCTTTCTTCTAACCATATATTCCCTGTGAAACACTTGACTTTCAGTGAAGATAATGATTATTGCTTATTTGGATAGCGAACCTAGTCTCCTCATCTAGGCTACCAATACTTCTGAATGAACAAAATTTTAGAATGACAAATAGTTTTCTGGAGTCACCCAAGACAGTTTGTCACCCATCCTGAGATAATAGACAACAGAGTCTGGAACCACTGTTTCATGCAGCTCTCAGCCTTACTATAAAGTATGGGCTAGAGTGGCTTTAGAACCAGCTCTGAATTACTGCCTATGCCCTATGGCTACAGAAAGAAAGATCTTTCTCATGGCCTAAACATGTATGCCCAAAGTGATGCCAATAGCCACATTTAAGTTTGTTTTCATTCATTTAAGTTGAATTAAATAAAAATGTAAATGTATTTCCTCAGTTGTACTATGAACCACATTTCATACGCTCAGTAGTGGGCAGTGGCCACCAGATTGGATTAAAAAAATATAGACCGTTTTCATCATTACAAAAAGTTCTACTGGTTAGCACCGACCTAGACCTTGAAAGAACAAAAACAGAAACAAAGCCTCCTGTCAAATATTACAGACCATTTTCAGGGTATAATGAGAGCTAGTCAACACTGACTTCTTGTTCTTATATTTGTTCATATAATTTCCTTCCCAAATTAGTCTTGATTTCTCATTTGTTGTGTTGTTATTTGTAACTTTATAAATGTAAGTCAATGAATATCATTTCCACTTGTGGAAGGATGACAATAATATACTCCATGTATGGATTTCTGGGATCCAGAGGAAACTACTTGGTTCTTTTATTTACATTTTACATCATGTTGATGGTAAAATTCTTCCTTACCCCTGTTATGTTTTTGGATACACTGTGGCTCCTCAAAACTTCACTGACTGAATTTCATTCCATTTGGGAATACTTTAAGATAGTATCACTATATAAAACTGCCTATTTAGCTTTTCAGAGGGCTTCCCTGAATGTCCCTCTTATAGGTTAACAAGGTTTTAGTCACAATGCCTAATATTAATATCTTGCCCTTACCAGTCTCATTATTATAGCTATCAAGATAAGCCATGGCTTGTAAGACTTTAGAGAATAGCACATTTGAAACATGTTAAGCAAATGTCCTTCCCTAAATTCTGATGATAAAAGGCATCCTAGAGGAAGGGCTACATTAAATGTTCAGATGATATTCTGCTTGCCAAAGAGAGCCAGCTGTTTATACTTGGTGGCATACTGCAACAGAATTATCTCATTTGCAAATCTTGGAATACGGAGATGCAGATAAATGTTAGCACTATAAACCAGCAAATGTAGAGTGAGCTGTATTCTTAGTTTTTGGAGAAAGATTTCATATTTCATATTTGTACATATGGAGCTTTAAAACTTATTCGTAAACATGCCATCTGAGCAACATGGCACATAAGGCATTTTTAATATGGCCAAAGCTGTATTAAGATACTTCCTTATATAATGTTATACAAACAAATATTTTATCATTCCACTTGTATAAAATGTTAATAAGGTGGTTAGCAGCAGAAACAAAAGTGTGTCTGCTGTGTTTTCATAATAAAATGAGTGTTTTCTGCCAACCAAGTGTCATAGCTAAAGACAATATTACTCTCTCTTAGAGACAAAAGGTCACATCAGAATTTCTTTGGTAAATTTACATGGTTCACAGATTCAATCTAAGCCTTCACAAAAAAATAAGTTTATCATTCAAGAGGAAAAAGTGTACTCATAAGAAATTTGTTTGTGGGTCTGAAAAAAAATGTCAAGAATTCAAAGGATTGGGTGATGACAATTTTTTTTTTAATACGAGATTTCATTTTAGCTTAAGCATTTTTTTTTTCTACTTGGGAGAAAAAGACTCTTCATTTATAGTAAAACATTATTACTTATCCTTGAGTGGAAAGAAATTTGGCCATCACTACTAATAGCTAAGCAAGGGAAAATCTGTTCTTTTCCCTTTAGTTGAAAAGAACCCATTCTGGATCTGTTAATCAAATCATTCTTTTCCCTCAAGCTGGAACACTCTTAAAAATACAAATCCAATCACATGGAATGCTTAATTAAAACACTACAGTGTCTTCTATTGTCCACAGGAAAAACATCTAAACCTTTAACTCTTAACATGGTCTACAAAGTACCGCTTGCTTATTCTTTCCTGCATCTACACCTGCCATGACACTCCCATAGTTTCACAGAATGACTAATATCCAGAGGCACCATATAACTATTGAATGAATGAGGAAACAAGCTTTATAATTTTTTTTCCTCAGGCAAGAAACAAGCAGAGAAAAAAGATGAGTGGGATATGTACATTCACCACCCTATATAATATAGGAACATCTTTGTCTCCATCTCCTTATTATGTTTCGTTTTCCCTATAGCACAACACCTGACATTTATTCCCATGTGTACGTAAATTCCATAATGCCAAAGATGTTGTCTGGCTTATCCATTCATATATCTCCTAAAGACTTAAAAGAATTTGACATTTGAGTAGAATCTGGATAAATCCCTGCTGAATTAATGAATGAAGGAATAACTCTTCTCCTTAAGTCCTTATTTGAGTCATCTGTTAAATGGCCCAAAAGCATTTTTCAAGGCCACCTCATCTTGTCATTATCTTTCTTCCTATCTACTATTCCTCTCTCCATTTTTGAGTAATTCATTTATTTAATCATCGCAAAGATCCTTTTGTTCTTTCCTCACTTAAAAGAGTTTTATTGGCACTCTGTCTCCAGAATAAAGTTCACAATACTTAGCCCAGCCACATGACGTGGCCCAAGCTAACTTCTACTTTCCTCCCACACTTTGCATGTTACAGACAAGCTGATCATCTCTCAGTTTTTCAGGCCCACCCTACCTTCCATCACCCACTGGTGTGTCTTTGCATAAACTGTTTCCTCTGGACAACCCCTTTTAGCTGGATAAATTCTTAATTTTTATGATGGTTTGTGCTTTAGAGTAACTTCCTCAGGGAAGGCTTCTCTGGACCTCAAATACTGCAGGACATGCCCTGCTTTGTATTTTCCTGCTGCTGCCTACTTTCCATATAGTATGATACTTACCCTCCTTTCATTTGATTACTTCACTTGTCTGTGTTTCCCCTAAAGGGCTAGACTCTTGATGGCATAGGTGATTATTGTTTACACACAATGGCTGTGCCTAGAGTATTTGCTGAATGAGGACATGGAAGTAAATATCTCTGAGTTCTAAATCAGCTGCAGATCTCAGGCAGTCACTTTTTAGATGGGGACTGCAGTATACTTTTTCCCTAAGACCTGAAACAATACTGGGGACATGATAAGGACCTATGGTCTACCGCAAAAAGAGAGAGAAAAATGGTTGATTGCCTGATTGACCTGTATTGATTGATGTGTAAAGAAGTTCAACTTAGTTGGGGGACAAACTGACATTGTCCAGAGAGAAACTGAACTCATCACCAGCAAATTGCTTGAAAAAAACTAATTCTTTATCATCTTAACTAACACACCCAACTCTCCATAGGATATTATTTCCAAGCCTGGTGTCACTCTTCTCAGTCCTATAAAGCTTCAAAAAAAAAAAAAAAGCCATAAGAAGCAAGAAAATGTAGGAAAAATCCAGAAAAACATAGTATAAGAACTTGTGGCATTATTTTTCTGATTAGTCTTTGATTTTTCTAGATTATATTATCCTTGGGATAAACTCATAGACTTCACCCCACAGCATTTATATGGACACATAACATAGCTTCTAAGATTACAATATTATATTGCTACAAGTGTCAGAATGGATAAGAATGGAATGTTAGCATATCAAAATCTGTCTCTAACAACACACAGCAAAGCTAAATTCTACATCCTCTTGTAAGATTATTTGGACAAACTGACTCAGCACTAAGAGGAGCTGCATACATTTTCTTGGCCACGACAGCAATGGGAAGACAAGTCTCTTCTTCTAACCTGATAATAACAATTTGTGATCATAAATCAAGAACTGCCTTAGGAAACAACTGGAAATATTGAATAATTACTGGGAGAAAGAATAGTTCAGCATCAAATGAGCCAAAACTCAAATATCCATTTTGAGACAGATGTACTTAAGTTTCCATGTAGACACCATCTGATATAATTCCCTAACACATTTTTAGTTTTTGGAGTGTTCTTTGCCTCTCTTGACCTCAATTTCCTCATGAAAATGGGGATAATAATGTCTGCCTCACTGGTTTTTTTTGTGGAAATTCAATTAGATAGGAAACATAAAGTATTTAGCACACTATTGGCATATACTAGCTCAGCAATAATTGGTTGATATGCTGTTTAGATATTTTTTATGCCTTCCCAATCAAGCGTGCTAATTTAATTTTAAAATGACCCTTGATTTTCTAGTTGTATGGGAATAGAGGAAGGGGAAGGTGCAATAATGAAGAAATGAGTGTGTGGTATGAAGGTGGAGGAATTATGGGGAGCCCAGAATGAGTTTTCTTTTTTTTTTAATTTTTTTAATGTTTATTTATTTTTGAGACAGAGAGAGACAGAGCATGAACGGGGGAGGGTCAGAGAGAGAGGGAGACACAGAATCCGAAGCAGGCTCCAGGCTCTGAGCTGTCAGCACAGAGCCCATGCAGGGCTCAAACTCACGGACCGTGAGATCATGACCTAAGCCGAAGTCGGACGCTTAACCGACTGAGCCACCTAGGCGCCCCAGAATGAGTTTTCTATATTCAAGATGTTTCACTGACCTGGGGCACCTGGGTGGCTCGGTTGAGTGTCCAACTTCAGCTCAGGTCATGATCTCACAGTTCGTGAGTTTGAACCCCACATCAGGCTGTGCTGACAGCTCAGAGCCTGGAGCCTGTTTCGGATTCTGTGTCTCCCTCTATTTCTGCCCCTCCTCCACTTGCTCTGTGTCTGTCTCTCTCAAAAATAAACATTAAAAAAAAAAAGTTTCACTGGCCAAATGGGCTGAGAAAGCAAATGTTGGCTTTAAGCAGGTCACTATAGATAAGCAACCTTTTAGAGAAC
Organism: Panthera uncia; assembly: GCF_023721935.1. Classification (NCBI taxonomy): domain Eukaryota; kingdom Metazoa; phylum Chordata; class Mammalia; order Carnivora; family Felidae; genus Panthera; species Panthera uncia. The sequence continues at coordinate 107,694,029 of NC_064811.1, read as the reverse complement.
GAATTTGTCAGTGATTAAGCCAACAGACTATATGAAAGGTTTGCTATTCTTAAAATGTGTTAATTTCCAGTAAGTTGTCAAAGAATCAGCTCTATTTGACTAACAGTTACTTCTAGGATTTGTAAAAAAGATTAAATTAGATAATATGTAAAAATTCTGTGTAGCTATCTCCAAAGATGGTATCCCAATGAAGCACACCTCCTGTAGCCATGCCCTTATGTAGTGTCCGCACTCCCCTTGACTAGAAGTGAACTGTGACTCACTCTTGACCACAGGAATGCAGAGGAGGTGATGTTATGGTCATAATGCCCAGAAGCTGAACCAGAAAAAGCCTTATAGCTTCAGACAGAGACTCTTGGGAGCATTTACTTGTGGAATGCTACCTCTCAGAAAACTAAACCCATTCTATGAAGCCCAAGCCACACAAAGAGGTCAATGAAGGCATTCCAGCTGAAATCCTCAGCTGAGTTCTATTTAACCCAATAGCTACCATCAACTGTCAGCTTTGTGAATGAGTAATCTTGGAAGCCCAGCTCAGCTGAGTCTTAGTTTTACTATGATTCCAGCCAGTATTAATTATAACTGTATGACACATCCCAAGTAAGAATTGTCCAGCTAAGCTCAAACAACTCAGAGAAACCAAGTAAAATAATAATAAATTATTGTTTAAGCATCCTGAGTTTGGGGGTAGTTTTTATGCAGCAAAAGACAACAGGAATGAATGCCTGTCAAAACTCTTGGTACAGATAAAAAGGTATAGATAAAATAAGTTTGGTTGATAGAACCAGAAATTTATCAGTTTAATTTTGAATCAATTGCTGTTCAGTTGATGTCAGAAACTTGGTAAATTATATGGTATTACAATTCTAAGATGAACACAGTTTAATTTCCCTAAAATTAAGATGCATCTTGCAATCAATGAGGTTGTATAATTGACATTTATTTTTCTTAGAAGTACTGAAAGATGTTTCTTATAATTGATGGCATCTTAGATCTTGGAATACAATATATTGGATGGATAGTCTAAAAGACTCCGCCTTAGTCCAACTTCCTCAGAATCTCCTAGAGAATAAGTTTAAGTAGATTTCTAGTCCTCACTAAATCAGAATATCTTGGGGCAGGTCCAGGCATTTGTATTTAAGTTTTCCAAATGATCCTTATGTGTAATAATATTTGGAAAACACTGATTCACATATCAAAATCTCTGTCCTAGACTAGAAAAATAAGTGAACACATATCTTTACTTTAGCTGCCCATTGACACATGTTCATTCTGGATTTCAAACTATACTACACAGCTGTAGTAATCAGAACAGTATGGTACTGGCACAAAAAAACAAATACATAGACCAAAGGGATGAAATAGAAAGCCCAGAAATAAACCTCTGCTTATATGGTTAGTTATTATATGACAAAGGAGGCAAGAATACAGAAGAGGGAGAATATAGTCTCTTCCATAAATGGTGTTAGGAACACTGGACAGCCACATGCAAAATAAAACTGGACCACTTTCTTACATTCTATACAAAAATAAACCCAAAATTGATTAAAGACTTATGTAAGAACTGAAACCATAAAACTCCCAGAAGAAAACACAGGTAGTAAGCTCTTTGACATCAGCCTTAGCAATGTTTTTTTTGGATCTGAGGTCTCCTCAGGCAAGGAAAACAAAAGCTAAAATAAACAAATGAGACTAGGTCAAACCAAAATGCTTTTGCACAGTGAAGGTAAGCACCAACAAAATGAAAAGACAACCTACTAAATGGGAGAAAATATTCACAAGTGATATATCTGATAAGGAGTTAATATCCAAAATATATAAAGAACACTATAATTCAATATCAAAAAGACACAAATAATCTGAGTTAAAAATGAGCAGAGAACCTGAATCATCATTTTTCCAAAGAAGACATACAAATGGTCAATAGTCACATGAAAAGATGCCCAACATCACTAACCATCAGAGAAATGAAAATCAAAACCACAATGAAATATCACTTCACATCTGTCAGAACAGCTTTTATCAAAAAGACAAGAAATAACCACTATCGGTTATGTGAAATGTGAAAAAAAGAATGTGAAAAAAGAATGTGAAAAAAAGGAAACTCCCGTGCACTATTTGTGGGAATGTAAACTGATGCGGCCACTATAGAAAATGTTAAGGAAGTTCCTCAGAAAATTAAAAATAGAACTAGCATATAGTCCAGCAATTCCACTTCTAGGTATTTATTCAAAGAAAACATAAACACTAGTTTGAAAAACATATGCACCTCTATATTCACTAAAGCATTATTTACAAGAGCCAAGATATGGAAGTAAACTAAATTTAATAAATCTACATTATATATATTATATATTACTCAGCCAAGAAAAAAACCAAAAAACAATGAAATCCTGCCATTTGTGACAACAACCTAGAGGGTACTATGCCAAGTGAAATAAGTGAGACAGAGTAAGACAAATACCATACAATTTCACTTATATGTGGAATCTGTATAAAAGCAAAACAAAACAAAACAAAACAAAACAAAACAGAAACTAACTCATAGATACAAAGAACAATCTGATGCTTGTCAAAGGGGAGAGAAATGAGGGGGATGAACAAAATAGGTGAAGGGGATTAAAAAGTATAATCTTCTAGTTATAAAATAAATAAGTCATGGGGATATAATGTACAGTATAGGTATATAGTCAATAATATTGTAATAACTTTATACAGTAACAGATGGTAATTAGACTTATTGTGTTAATTATTTTGTAAAGTACATAAATTTTGAATCACTGTTATATATCTAAGACAAACATACTATTATATGTTAATCATTTTTCAATAAAAAATATTTCAATGTTTGAATTGCATAGAGAAGTGGTTGTTTTGCAAACATCTAACATATTACCTCCATATTACATATGGAATACCTACTGAACAGCTCTTTAACTCTCTTTCCCTAGAAATGTAGAAATTGTTGAGTCAATTGTGAAACTAAATTTGACATTTCATATCCTGATACTCATGTTGCTAGTTATTTGTGGTTCCTTTTTGTGCACTAAAATGCAGCTTGAAGGCAAATACACCATAATAGTACCAGAGCGATCAGCAACCTTGGTAGTCAACCTTTCTATTTGGTGAAAAATTAAAGCTACTACAATAGCTTTGTAGTATTGCAGTCATCTCTTCCCATCACATGCAAAATATGTTTTCCAGAATTTTATTTTTGAGATGGCTTGTTTAAATTCGAACTTTGAGAACATGGGGACAAGAATATATGTTAATAAAGTTGTAAGGAGGGAATTCAGCTTCACATGGTGGCTGGAAAGGAGAGCAGATAATTGTATAACAATTATCTTTACCTTATGGCATTGTACACAGAACTGCATTTTGTATAGCAATTCAAATTTAACAGTTATTCAACAAATGTTTATTTAGTAAGTTTTCTAAATAGAATAACAGTCAATGTAGGTATGAATATGCTGCAAAAGAAAGAATCGGCTTGGGGCAATAATATATTTTTTATTCAAATGTATATTGATGATTGATTGATTGATTGATTTAAAGAGAGAGAGAGAGAGAGAGAGAGAGCACAAGTCAGAAAAAGGCAGAGAGAAAGCAAGAGAAATCCCAAGCAGGCTCTGCACTATCACTGTAGAGTCTCATGCAGGGCTTGAAGTCATGAACTGTGAGATCATGACCTGAGCTGAAACCAAGAGTCAGACACTTAACCAACTGAGCTACCTAGGTGCCCCAATAATATTTTTGAAGTTAAAAATTTTGGAATTTTTTAAAAGTCTATTTATTAATTTTGAGAGAGAGAGAGTGCATGCGTGTGAGCAAGGGTGGGGCAGGGAGAGAATCCCAAGCAGGCTCTGGACTGCTAGCACAGATCTCAAGAACACTGAGATCATGACATGAGCCAAAATCAAGAGTCAGATGCTTAACCAACTGAGCCATCCAGGCGCTCCTGCAATTTTATTAGTTTTTAAAGTATTTTTAAATATTTTTTTAAATTTTATTTTTTATTTTTTAAAATTTACATCCAAATTAGTTAAGCATATAGTGCAACAATGATTTCAGGAGTAGATTCCTTAATGCTCCTTACCCATTTAGCCCATCCCCCCTCACACTACCCCTCCAGTAACCCTCAGTTTGTTCTCCGTATTTATGAGTCTCTTTTGTTTTGTGCCCTTCCCTGTTTTTATGTTATTTTTGTTTCCGTTCCCTTATATTCATCTGTTTTGTCTCTTAAAGTCCTCATATGGGGGCGCCTGGGTGGCGCAGTCGGTTAAGCGTCCGACTTCAGCCAGGTCACGATCTCACGGTCCGTGAGTTCGAGCCCCGCGTCAGGCTCTGGGCTGATGGCTCAGAGCCTGGAGCCTGTTTCCGATTCTGTGTCTCCCTCTCTCTCTGTCCCTCCCCCGTTCATGCTCTGTCTCTCTCTGTCCCAAAAATAAATAAACGTTGAAAAAAAAAAAATTTAAAGTCCTCATATGAGTGAAGTCATATGATATTTGTCTTTCTCTGACTAATTTCACTTAGCATAATACCCTCCAGTTCCATCCACACAGTTGCAAATGGCAATATTTCATTTTTTTGCTTGCCAAAAAATACTCCACTGTGTACATATACATATATATATATATATATATATATATATACCACTTTTCTTTATCCATACATCCATCAATAGACATTTGGGATCTTTCCATACTTTGGCTATTGTTGAGAGTGCTGCTATAAACATGGGGGGTGTATGTGTCCCTTCGAAACAGCACATATGTATCCCTTGGATAAATACCTAATGATGCAATTGCTGGTTCATAGGGTAGTTCTATTTTTAGTTTTTTGAGGAACCTCCATACCGTTTTCCACAGTGGCTGCACCAGCTTGCATTCCCACCAACAATGCAAAAGAGATCCTGTTTCTCCACATCCTCACCAACATCTGTTGTTGCCTGAGTTGTTAATGTTAGCCATTCTGACAGGTGTAAGGTGATATCTCATTGTGGTTTTGATTTGTATTTCCCTGATGATGAGTGAAGTTGAGCATTTTTTCATGTGTTGGTTAGCCATTCGGATGTCTTCTTTGCAGAAATGTCTATTCATGTCTTTTGCCCATTTCTTCACTGGATTATTTGTTTTTTGGGTGTTGAGTTTGGTAAGTTCTTTATAGATTTTGGATACTAACCCTTTATCTGATATGTCATTTGAAAATATCTTCTCCCATTCCATTGGTTGCCTTTTAGTTTTGCTGATTGTTTCCTTTGCTGTGCAGAAGGTTTTTATTTTGATGAGGTCCCAGTAATTCATTTTTGCTTTTGTTTCCCTTGCCTCCGGAGACGTACTGAGTAAGAAGTTGCTGTGGCCAAGATCAAAGAGGTTTTTGCCTGCTTTTTCCTTGAGGATTTTGATGGCTTTCTGTCTCACATTGAGGTCTTTCATCCATTTTGAGTTTATTTTTGTGTATGGTGTAAGAAGTGGTCCAGGTTCATTCTTCTGCATATCTCTGTCTAGTTTTCCCAGCACCAGTTGTTGAAGAGACTGTCTTTATTCCATTGGATATTCTTTCCTGCTTTGTCAAAGATTAGTTGGCCATACGTTTGTGGGTCCATTTCTGGGTTCTCTATTCTGTTCCATTGATCTGAGTGTCAGTTCTTGTGCCAGTACCATACTGTCTTGATGGTTACAGCTTTGTAGTTTAACTTGAAGTCTGCGATTGTGATGCCTCTCGCTTTCGCTTTCTTTTTCAAGATTGTTTTGGCTATTCAGGGTTTTTTTCTGGTTCCATACAAATTTTAGGACTATTTGTTTTAGCTCTGTGAAGAATACTGGTGTTATTTTGATAGGGATTTCATTTAATATGTAGATTGCTTTGGGTAGTACCAAAATTTTAACAACATTTGTACTTCCTATCCAGGAGCATGGAATATTTTTCCTTTGTGTGTGTGTGTGTGTGTGTGTGTGTGTGTCTTCTTCAATTTCTTTCATAAGCTTTCTATAGTTTTTAGCATATAGATTTTTCACCTCTTTGGTTAGATTTATTCCTAGGTATTTTATGTTTTTTTGTGCAACTGTAAATGGCATTGATTCCTTGATTTCTCTTTCTGTCACTTCATTGTTGGTATATAGGAATGTAAGCGATTTCTGTGCATTCATTTTATATCCTGCAACTTTGCTGAATTCATGAATCAATTCTAGCAGTTTTTTGGTGGAATCTTTTGGGTTTTCCATATACAGTATCATGTCATCTGTGAATAGTGAAGATTTGACTTCCTCCTGGCCGATTTGGAAGATTAGAGCAGAAATTAATGTTATCGAAATCAAGAAAACAGTATAACAGATCACTGAAACCAGAAGCTGGTTCTTTGAAAGAATTAACAAAATTGATAAACCACTAGCCAGTTTTATCAAAAAGAAAAAGGAAAGGACCCAGATAAATAAAATCAAGAATGAAAGAAGAGAGATCACAACCAACACAGCAGAAATAAAAACAATAATAACAGAATATTATGAGAAATTATATGTCAATAAAATGGGCAATCTGGAAGAAATGGACAAATTCCTAGAAACATATACACTACCAAAACTGAAACACGAAGAAATAGAAAATTTGAACAGACCCATAACCAGTAAAGAAATCAAATTAGTAATTGAGAATCTCCCAAAAAACAAGAGTCCAGGGCCAGATGGCTTTCAAGGGGAATTCTACCAAACATTTAAGGAAGAGTTAACACCTATTCTCTTGAGGCTGTTCCAAAGAATAGAAATGGAAGGAAAACTTCCAAAGTCTTTCTATGAAGAGATCATTTCATTGATTCCAAAACCAGACAAAGACCCCACTAAAAAGGAAAACTATAGACCAATTTCCCTGATGAACATGGATGCAAAATCCTCAACAAGATATTAGCCAACCGGATGCAACAATACATTAAAAAATTATTCACCATGACCAAGTGGGATTTACACCTGGGATGCAGGGCTGGTTCAATACCCACAAAACAATTAACGTGATTTATCACATCAATAAAAGAAAGAACAAGAACCATATTATCCTCTCAATAGATGCAGAGAAAGCATGTGACAAAATACAGCATACTTTCTTGATAAAAACCCTCAAGAAAGTAGGGATACAAGGATCATACCTCGAGATGATAAAAGCCATATATGAATGACCCAACACTAATATCATCCTCAATGGGAAAAAAACCGAGATCTTTCCCCCTAAGGTCAGGAACAAGACAGGGATGTCCACTCTCACCACTGTTATTCAACATAGTATTGGAAGTCTTAGCCTCTGCAACCAGACAACACAAAGAAATAAAATGCAATTATTTTTAAATTACCACTTACTTCAATAAGAAACAAAGGGAGAAAGTTCACATTAGAAAACAGATATATCCAGGGATCAAAGTTCATCTGGAATTACACACTCAAATATACCACAGAATATTTCGGGTTTTGTACAAGTATTAACATAATATTTATTACAAATATCCACTGTCTTTCTGATTAGGAATTTGAATGCTAATGTTCTTTCTAAAAGCAATCATGTTTAAGCAGTTGATGACACTTAAAATTCTTCCTTTCAACCAAATTTGGATAACATAAATTTTTTCTGCATTATTTCACAGTGCAAGAGAGGTTTATTATCTACCAAACCAATGGCAACCCAAATTAAAGGAATTTCATTTGATGATGAGTAACATTAACTGTTAGATGTTTTAACTATCACAGCCCAAGAACATCATACATACCTTGAGTACTGAGCTGGGGCAATAAAAATGCTCTAAAAATTGGGCTTAATAATGAATAATGTCTGCTAAAAGAGCATTTCAATCTTTTGAGTCATAAAATACCGAAGGACATAAGAACAACCAAATAACTTAGTCCATCTTACAGTTATGTATGTTCATCAATTATCTTTTACATTTCTATGAGTTTTATTCTTTCTTTTTCTTCTAATCTAAGTAGTAGTGGATGGAGTGCTGGTACTAAAATAGTGGTTTTACTGACAATTACAATAATATAAGTAAAGACTATCACTTTTTGAACATTTACTGTATGCTTAGCACTGGCTTACATGAATCACTTTGAGAGGTTAAGGAAATTTCCTAAGGTTCTATAGCTATTAAATGAGAAAAGTAGGTTACGAACACCTAGTCTGTCTGACTGAAATTTGCACCTTTACCAAAGAAATACTATGTAAGAAATATGACTTTGTCTATAAACTTTAAGAAATTTCACAAAAAAACCCCACATCTTATTAAAATTTAATCATGATAATATATTCTGGCTCACATAGAATAATATATTTCACATTTGAGTAATTATTTTGTCAATATTTTTAATAGTGACCTATAGTTACACAGAATAGTATTCCCCCACATTATAGTTATTATTTTAAGTTTTCAGTTCTCCGTATTGTCAGAGAATGTGAATCAAGCCACTGTAGGAATTAGTTTATACTTAGAATATGGAAATGAATGGGCAGATTCCATTAAAGTAGGAGAAGAATTAAAAACTGTGAGATTCACAGTCAAGTGAATCAGTAACAAAGGAGTCTGAGTCAAGGTTCCAAAAGAGAGGCTGGTTTGTTTCAGAAAAGTCTAAAATATTAACATTCAAAATTTTAAGACTTCATTCAGATTTTCATCCAATGTACTAGACAGACTCTACAGAATACTTGCTTAATTGAGCAGATATCTAATAGGTAAATGTGGTCCATAAATCTGTTCATCCACTAAGGATCTAACACCTGATGAAGAATAGTAGCAGAGGCCAAATGAAACCAAAAAAGGGTCAGATAAAACAGAGAATCAAGACTAGGACTCTCTGCACATGCTTGACTGACTCACAAGATAATGTACGTCTCCAATTCAAAAAACATGATTCGGTAAGATGTGTCCAAACAAGCTAAATTATTGAAGAGAACTGCAAAGTCTGCATATGAAAAGATGCACATGAACCTTGAAAATGCTTTTGTTGCATTATTTAGAATAGTTATAAATGTCAGGTTACTGCTGGTGGTACTGTTCTTAAGAATGGCATTTGCAAAATAATGTTTGCCAAAGTTCATGTCACTATTTCTGGGAAAACTGTAGGCAAACTTCCTTTTACACAAAGTTATGTATTCCCTTAATGAAGATACTATAACTGAGACTAGTATCACTATTATTTTAGTTGTTCTTACATAATAGACCTGAATTACTATATGCCTAAAATGTCTTAAATACATATTTTAGCTTTTTATGAATGACACAATTGTCCAGTAAGGTAAGTACTTTAATTAAAATTGTTTGACAGACTACCAAAAGCCACTGTAAATGTTCATGGAGCAGCCCATTAAACATTCAAAAGGTCATTTGTTCAAAATATTTTAATAGTTTTTATACTGAAAAATGCTCAAAATGTGTGTTATACATTATACTTTCCTTGTTCTACTATTCATGGACAAAATAATTTTAATGACTCATAGATTACTATTATTAGATCTGTTATTATTTTGTAATTTATATTAGAATTAAGAAATGTCAGCACATATATTCAAGAAAAGCATATACTTAACATAATTTAGTTTTGAAAAATAATAATGAAGAATAAAAATCCTGCATGATAAAATTTATTTAGTGGCATCTGAGTGGCTCGGTCTGTTGAGCCTCCAACTCTTGATTTCGGTTCAGGTCATGATCTCGTGGTTGGTGGGATGATCAAGCCCCATGTCAGGCTCCACACTGACAGCGTGAAGCCTGCTTGGGATTCTTTCTCCCTCTCTCTCTCTGCCCCTCCTCAGCTGGCATTCTCTGTCTCTCTCTCAAAATAAATAAATAAATACTTTTTAAAAACGTTTAAAAATTATATTGTTGAGAATAGTTAAATAATATTTAACAAATGAATATATGGGTTCAAATAGGCAGAAAATGGTGGTACCAGATTCAAATAAAGGATATGTTGAAACAGAGATAAAATCTATATATTTGCAAAAACTGCTATTTTTAGCACTCATGAAAGTTTAGTGAATTTAGAAGTGATATTTTATAGGATATTAATGTTGTGAATTTAGTTTTTATAAAAATCAAACTTTTACAAAATTTTGTATCACGCATTTTATATCCATGCATTTTTCAGAAATATGACAAGAGAAATTCCATTTACATTTATACATTTACTCCCAATGGTAACATCTTGCAAAACTATTATACAATATTACAACCAGGATGTTGACATTGAGACAGTCAAGACACAGAGCATTTCTTTCACCATAGGGATCTGTCATGTTACCCTTTTATGGCCACACCTACTTCCATCTCACTTAAGCACTCCCTCCCCATCAGTCTCCTTAATTCCTGGCAACAGATATTCTCTTCATTTCTCTAACTTTGTCATTCCCAAGTGTTGTATAAATATAATCACTCTATATAATCTTTTGGGATTAGTTTATTTCACTCAACAAAATTCTCTGAAGATTCATTGAAGATGTTGTATTTTATTAATAGTTCGTTCCTGTTTATTGCTGGGGAATATCCCAGGTGTGAATATATCACACTCTGGTTAACATCCACCCATTGGAGGACATTTGGGTTGGTTCCAGTTTGAGGCTATTTTGAATAGAGTTTCTATAAGCATTTGTGCAGAGGTTTTTGTGAGACCACAAGTTTTCATTTATCTGGGATAAATGTCCAGGAGTATAATTGATGGGTAGTATAGAAATTGCATGGTTAGTTTGTAAAGAAATTGCCTAGCTAATTTCCAGGTGGCTGTTCCATTTATATTCTCACCAATAATACTGAGCGATGATCCAGTTTTTCCACATCCTCACCAATATTTGATGTTGCCATCATTTTTTTTTTTCATTTAGCAATTCGGATATGCATATAGTAAGATCTCATAGTGGTTTTCAATTCCATTTCCCTAATGGATAATTATGTTGAATATTTTTTCTTGTGCTAATTTGCAATCTGTATGTCCTCTTCAGTGAAATGTTTGTCTTTACCAATTTTCTAATTAGGTTGTTTTATTTTTAACTGTTGAGTTTTGAGAATTGTTTAAATATTCTATATACCATTCCTTTGTTGAATATGTGGCTTGCAAATATTTTCTCACAGTCTGCAGTTAATCTTTTTATTACCTGTCTATGCTCATAACGGGGTCTTTTACAGAGAAAAAGTATTAATTTGGAAGTCCAATTTACCATTTTATTCTTTTATGGATCATGTTTTTTGTGGCAAGTGCCCAGCCCTAGATCCCAAAGATTTTTCTCCTATTTTTAAAAGTTGTTATAGTTTCATGTTTTATATTTTAATTTCATAATACATTTTGAGTTATTTTTGTAAGATTTAATTTGAGACCATTTTTTTTTTTACCTATAGCTGTCCAATTGCTCTAATGCTATATTTTTGAAAGGGTTATCTTTCCTCTATTAAACTGCAAGGGTTATCTTTCCTCTATTAAACTTTGTCAAAAATCAATTAAGGATATTTATGTGGATCTATTTATGGGTTCTCTGCTGGTTCCCATTGATCTATGTGTCAATCTTTCTACCAGAACCACACAGTATTAGCTATAGTAAGTCTTGAAATCAGGTAGACAGATTTTGTCCCACTTTACAATTCTTTTTCAAAATTGTTTTAGCTATTCTGGTTCTTTTGGGTTTCCATAAAAATTTTTACATAACTTTGTCTATATCTATAAAATATCTTCCTGAGATTTTTATACAAATTGCTATTAAATCAATATATCATTTTTGGGAGAATTGATATCTTTATTAAGTCTTTCAATATATAAACTTGGTATACCTCTCCATTTACTTACATCTTCTGAAATTGTTTTTATCTACACTTTGTAGTTTTCAATTTGTAAACTATGTACATGTTTTTGTTATATTTCACTTAAGTATTTCATTTTTTAGTGGTTTTAAACGGTGTTATTTTTAATTTCAGTGTCCATATGCTAATTGGTTGTATACAGAAATATAATTAATTTTTGTGTTTATTTTTTACACACTTGCAAACTTGGTTAAGTCACTTGTTAGTTATAAAGGTTTTTGTGTAAATTTCTACAAAATGTCTACATAGACAATCATGTTATTTGAAAAAAAAAACAGTTCTATTTCTTCCTTTCTAACATATGCCTTTCATTAATTTTTCTTGCCTTATTGCAGTGGTTAGAACTTCCAACACGAAGCTGAATAAGAATGGTGAAACACAGGGGTACCTGTGTGACTCAGTCAGTTGAGCTTCTGACCCCAACTCAGGTCATGATCTCAAGGTTCATGGCTTTGAGCATTGCATCGTGCTCTGTGCTGACAGCTCAGAGCCTGGAACCTGCTTCAGATTCTGGGTCTCCCTCTATCTCTGCCCTCCCCCACTCACACTCTGTCTCTCTTCCTCAAAAATAAACATTAGAAAAAATTAACAATTGTGAAACCCAGCATTTTTGCTTTCTTTCCATCTAAGGGGGAAAACATTCAGTCTTTTAGCATTAGGTATAATGTTAGCACTAGTGTTTGTTTGTTTGTTTGTTTGTTTTGGAAATGTTCTGTGCCACATTGGGGAAATTCCTACCTATTTTTATTTTTCTGAGAGTTAGATTTTATCATAAATGGATATTCAATTTTGTCAAATGTTTTCCTTCATTGATTGATATAATCATTTAATCTTTTTTTTATTTTGCTAATATAGAAAATTGCATAAATTAATTTTCAAATATTTAAAACATCCTTGCCTCTGTAGTGTAGAATTCACTCAGAGTGTATAATTATTTTTATATATTGCTGAATTACATTTGCTTATATATTTTTCAAAATTTTTATGTGTATCTTCATGAGGAATATTAGTGTGTAGTTTTATTTTTCTTTTTTGTATTGTATTTGTTGGGTTTTGTTATAAAGGTAATATTAACTTGATAAAGTCAACTGGGAAGTGTTTCCTACTCTCCTATTTGCTGAAAGGGATTGTGTAGGGTTCGTTTTTATTCTTTAAATGTTTGATAGAATTCTGCAGTGAAATCAACTGAACCTAGAATTTTCTCTTTCCAGATATTTTATTATAAAATTAACCTTCTTAATAGCTGTAGATACTTTCAAATTTTCCTTTTATAGTGAGTGAATTGAGGAAATTTGGATTTTTGCTGCAATTGGTTAATTTTATCTATATTGTTAAATTTATGCATGTAGAGTTTTTCATAGTATTTCCTTCTGACGTTGGCAGATATCCTTTGTTTCATTCCCAGTTCTATTATTTGTATATTTTCTGTTTATTTCTTTGTCATTTTTGCTTGTCAATTTTAATGATCTTTTCAAGAAACTATGTTTTTTTTTTTCCTTTCATTTATTTTCAATGAAACTCAATGTTTCTGTTTTCATGGTCATTGATTTCTGCTCTTATTATTTCCTTCTTTCTACTGGCTTTGGGTTTATTTTGCTCTTACTTTCTTGGTTATTTAGATGAAAGCATTCATTATTAATTTGACTTCTCCTCTTTTCTAATGTAGGCATTTTCCCTGTATCACTCTTATAGTTGTATCCAAAATTTTTGGTATGTTGGGTTTTCATTAAGTTCAATGTGTTTGGCGATTTTCTTCAGAAAAATTTCTTTGAGACATCCTCCTTAAACCATGGATTATGTAGAAATGTGTTGCTTGGTTTCCAAGTAAATGGATGTGTTCCTGTTGTCTATCTGCTATTGATTACTAGTTTTATTCTATTGTTTTTGATGAAGACCTTCTGCATGATTTAACTTAGATTAAATACGTTGAGATGTGCATTATGGCCCAGGATTTGGTCTATTTTGACACATGTTCTATGGGAACTTGAAAAGAACATATATTCCGCTGCTGTTGGTCAGAGTATTCTATCAGTGTTGATTAGATCCTCTTGGTTGATGGTGTTGTTTAATTCTTCCATATATTTTCTGGCTGTCTAGTTTTAACAATTATTGAGAGAGCCCATAAAAATACTAGGATGAAACACAAGCTATCCAGGGGTTATGACTCATCCAAAAGTCACTGTGCTATTATACAATCATTCTGAGTCATATAACATATATTTTGGTCATTCATGTACTCCACAACATGCAATTAAAGATATTTCTGAGTTATCTAGTGTACCTAGTGTATTTAACAAGTTTTAACCCCAGAAATAGAACCAGAAGAGGATATATATTATAAGTGTTATTGGGGTGCCTGGATGTTGGTTAAGTGTCTGATCTTGATTTCATCTCAGGTCAGGATCTCATGGTTCATGGGTTAAAGCCCTGCATCAGGCTCCACGCTGATAACATGGTGCATCCTGCTTGAGACTCTTACTATTTCCCACTCTCTGCCTGTCCCATGCTCCCTCTCTCTCTCTCTCAAAAATAAGTAAACATTAAAACATTAAAATAATAATAATAAATAAATAAATAAATAAATAAATGTGTGATGCTAGGTAAAAGCATCTTTATTCTTCATTTTTTTTATGTTTCACTACTGACTTTCCAAAGTGAATTTATTACGTTATGATTAAAAACTGGGTTACAATAAATAAATAAAATATGCATATGCTTTGACACAGCAATTTTGTTTCTAGTAATTTATCCTAAAGAAATGATTAAGGATGTGCATAAAGATTTATGTGTATAATGTTCATTGTAGCATTGTTTATTATAACAAAAATGGAAAATAGCCAATCCTGCAATATGAGTATAGTTAAATAAATTACAGTACATCCATTTTATGAATATCATGTATTCATTAAAATGATGCTGTGGAGGTTTTCTCCTAACATGATGTATCACCCTTTCTTAAGAAGTTTAAGAAAAAGGAGTAGTTATAAAATAGTATGTGTGGTAGGCCCACATTTTGATTAAACATAAGCATTTTTTACAGATGTCTATATGTCAAATTCTTAATAGATTGCCTCTGTTTAGTTGGTTTCTGACTGGTTTTTACATTCTTCCTTATGCAATTATGTAATTTTTAAAATTTCTGCAAAAATGTGCATTGTTTTTAAAAAAACCCAATGTTACAAAAATAATTTATGTCTTATTTAAAATATGGGAAATTTTCCTGCATGAGAAAATAAAAGGCTAACAAGTTTAGTGTAAAGTTTATAAATATGTCCTGGTCCAGATTTTTATTAGTAACACCAAAAAGGGTAATTTACTATACTGAAACAGAGGAAGCAGAAACAAAATCCAACATCTGTCAAGATAAAGTTGGAAAAAATCAGGATCACTGGGGAAAGACTGAGAATTGAGTCTGAATGAAGGCAAATATCTAATCTTAAAATACATAATAATTTAGTAAAAATTAACAAACTTTACTTTTATTATTGTTATGTCACTTCACTTGGTTTCAAAATAATTATAATAATTACCATTTGCCAAGTGTTTGCTATACGATTTTTACATAATCCTTACAACACTTCTATGATAGGCCTTAATATCCACCTTTGTGGATATTTTGCCAAAACTAAATGGAATATCATAGAGGCTTTAAAAATTGCTCAAATATATACAGTTAGTGAACAGTACAGCTGGAATATAATCAGATTTCTTTGATCCCAAACTCAATATACTTTCTTTTATCTCCCCAGCCTGAGAAGATATTTTACTACTTGTATTAAACAAACCCGGTGTCCAGATATGTTCTGGACATTGGGACACTTGAAGGAATAAATCCAGGTAATGGGTATGTGTGAGGGATAACTGGGGTTATAAACCCAGGATGGTTATAGAAGAAAATAAAATTGGGGGAAAAACTTTAGTTAGAAGAGTTTAGATAAAACCTCTACAATTTAAAAGAGTGACTAAAGAACAGTTTTGAGTCTTCATGGAATAATTTGCTTAATCCCTTTTCTTCTAAGCTGAAAATTTTAAGAATGGCAGTTAAGGACTTCTTTGGGCAAATTAATTATTTAGCAATTTCAGCTCTTTCTCACTCACAAAAGAACAATGGTGAGGACAATAGAAAACATATGTCATGAGGATTCCCTGTTTTTTGGCTCACAGGAATTTGGTAGACACCTGAAGGAATCCAATGACAGCCAGCATAAGTGGCATCTTGACAAAGGCAGCAGTAGAGTTAATGAAGGCTACAGTATTGGAATTAGCTTTAGCTGAAGAGCAGTACTGAGGAAGTAGCTGGACTGGGAAACATGGTAGGAAAAGCCCCAGAAGAAGTTTACTCATTGTATGAATACCTGTCTATGACAGGAGCCTAAGAAAGGAGGCCAGAGTCATTCAACTTGTCATACTAAGCAGAGCAATAGGAAAGGGGAGTAACCTAGAGGATGGGCCCATTTACTAAATCTTAAAGTAAATCCCTCCCCCTCAAGAAGGAATTAAAACGAGAATTGTGTTAGAATTGTCCAAATGCCACAATACCAGCTATGGAAAATGTGAAGATATAAACTAATATCTTTTTTCCACAAGAATATAAAATATCATAGATTTTTATTACTTTGTAATGTATAACAAAATTAAAGATGAAAGCAGTTTATCATGATCAAATAATCTCTATCCCATTGGTGTTTAGCAAACCTGTCTATATGAATATGTTTAGTAATTTTGAAATCTCATAACTTTGTATCCTTTTGTATCCTTTTAGAACCTTTAGGATATGTTTCCCTTAGTAACTGTGACTAGATGAAGTCATTGGTTAAAAAAAAAAAAGTCAACCACCTCTCCTTTTTACCGGTGCAATAATTCAGTTCCTAAACTTAACCAAGAGGCTCCTTTCATTTCACTCTCTTTTCCTCCCTCTGTTTTTCCCCACCACTATCTCTTCTATTCCCTGAGTCAAAAAACAAAAAACAAAACAAAACAAAAAAACAAAAAATGAAAAACAAAACAAACAAACAAAAAAGACAGCAGTGTCCATGGGTTGAAAGGGATCAAAACAATAGTGCATTAGCAACAATGACTCTGAACTATATAAACATGTGGGAGGGAGTAAAAAGCAATCATGTTATATCTGTCTTAATATTATGAATTCCTATTCGTCAGCAAGAAATACTGTGCAGAATGAGATTACCAAGGGGACAAGTATAGATAGAGGAGAAAAGTCCATGGACTGAGCCATTAAGACCTTGCAAGAAAGACTGAAAATCAACGGCCAGAAAGACTGGGGAAAAATTAAGAAAAAAAGAGGATAGGTGTTTCAAGGAGAGAGTGATCAAGTAGGTCAAATGCTGTTGATGGATAAAATAAGTGAGAATTGGCATTTGGATTAGCAATACAGTGGCTATTGGTGACTTTGATTAAGTTCTTTAAGTAGAGTCATCTGGGAGTGAAAATAAAATGGAGCGTCCAAGAGACAATGGAAGAGGAGAGGCTAGAAGGTTGGAAAACTCTTCTGAGGAGCTTTACTGTCAATTGTAGAAAATAAACAGGGTATTCGCTATAGACAAAGTGTAATCAAGCAAGAATTCTTTTCAAATGGGAGAAATAATAGCATGCTTATATGCTAATGGCAATGATCCAACAGAGAGGGAAATGTGAGGATGAGATAAGAGGGGGGAATTGTAATTGAGTAGACAAGAATGCTGTGATCTAGTGCACAAGAGGAGTACCTGGTGTTAGCAAGGAGCACACACTCAACAGTATTATCAAAAGAAAGGTAGGGAATATGGGCATAGAAATGGTTAAGTTGGGTAGCTACCTTGATGGAAGTGTTCCTCTAAGAGTTTCCATTTTCTCAGTGAATTACAAGATAAAATCTGAGAGTGATGATGATGGAGAAAGTATTGGGAGACTAGAGGAGAGAGAAGACATGAAATAGGTATTTAGGACAATAGGACTCAGAAATTACTTGGGAAATACAGAGTGATTACTGAAAACATTTATGGGCCTCTTGAGGTAAATTACTATGAATTTAGGGGTACCTGGGTGGCTTAGTTATTAAGCATCCCATTCTTGATTTTTGACTCAGGTCATGATCTCATGGTTCAGGGGATGGAACCCTACATCGGGCTCTGTGGTGACAGTGTGGAGTCAGCTTGGATTCTCTCTGCCCCTCTCTCTCTGCCCCTCCCCCCACTGGCATGCACTCTCTTTCTTTCTCTCTCTCTCAAAATAAATAAATAAACTGTAAAAGATAATTATGAATTTAAAGTGAGACATGTATATATCCGTTGTGCAGGGCAAGCACCAAGGAAGAACAGAGTTGGATTTCACCAGGGCCACGGTATAGCCAGGAGAGTAAAGTCAGGAAAGTAAGAGAGGCACAAGGAAATGCTGGTATGTGCACAGGACTAGTTATCATGGCTGACCATTGGCAGAAAGCTGGGTTAGGAGGAAAGAAAACAAATAAGGTGAGAAATGGTGAAAGGTGATGGATAAATTCTTCACAGGTTTTATTAAGATGTTTGGATTGTAGGCAGTGACATATTAGAGAGAGTAAGCTGAAAAAGCAAAAAGAGGGTGGTCACAGACTGAGAAAAAATATTTGTTAACTTAATGAAAATCAGAGACAGTGATGAAACAGTGCTTGTGTTTGTCTCAGCTGATGGACCTAACCACAAAAAGATCCCACTTAGTATTTGCATCACAGGTATTTTAAAATTGGTAAAAACAATTCATTTCGTTGAGTCTATGAGTGTTTTGTGAGACATTTCATAAGATACCTGAGAGGATTCAAACGCCTCAGTTGTAGCTTCTTATGCTTACACCAGCACCAACAAAAATATTAACCAAAAACACTGGGATAAAAAAAAAAAAATATATATATATATATATATATATATATGTGTGTGTGTGTGTGTGTGTTTTGCCTGACACTCGCTGTGTGTAGCTGAAGCTAATAAAGCTCTTCTCTATAGATGAATTTATATCTTTAAAATTTTTTATGTTTATTTATTTTTCAGAGAGAGAGAGAGAGAGTGCAAACCGGGGAGGAGCAGAGGAAGAGGGAGAGAGAGAATCACAAGCAGGCTCCAAGACTTCAGTGCAGAGCCTGATGTGGGGCTCAAACCCACAAACCACAAGATCAAGACCTGAGTTGAAACCAAGAGTCAGTCTCTCAACCGACTGAGCCACCCAGGTGTCCCAGAATTTACATCTTTTAATCCGGTATTTAAATGGAATTAAAAAGCTCTTTTCTATTGAATTGTAATTTAATCTAACTAATCCAGTTATTTAAAAGATATATTCCTTTGCTGTGCATTATAGCTGTGAAGTTGATTGGTATCCTGATTCACTGAAGTTCACCTTCTCTCTAAAGAAAACGTCAAGGAGGTTTTGTGCACAGGTGGTGAGGATCACTTGTAGAAAACATGGGCATTTCCAAGCTCAATGCATTTAAGTATGCCAAACTTTTCAGTTTGACTAATTCTTGATTAAACTGCATTTCAGTTTTAACACTGGCCCATCTTGGCCAGATGGGGAGAATATATACAAAAACATCTGCCTATATTATGACTACATCTAAGGTTGTAGGACTTGTGTGTGAGAAAGAAGAAAGTAATTAATCTTATAAGCACTTAGGTGGTCATGAGTAGGCAATCTGTGAATTATGAGGCAACAGAGTGGTCTTCCTTTTAAACTCAGCTATCTTCAGTTATTCAAAAAGGGTAAGGAAAACTTGGAAATCTATGTTTCCAGCTAGCCCTCTGTCTTGCCAACCAGGACCAATTACCTGACAAACTGTCAGAGTCTTAGCCATACTGTCATGAACAGAACCACAGTGAGTAAATTATATCCTTTCGTTCATAAATTCGATAGTATTTCAGTCTCCTGCAAAACCCTTATATCAGCCTTCCCTGACAACTGGTAAGAGATACTTAGTTACTAATAACAAAATGTAAGTATTGTCTTTGCATTCTGCAGCTACCTTCTCCAGCCCTCACCTCTGTCAAACAAAACTGTCTAGTCTAAGTAGTATAAAACAATAACTGTATGGGCTTAATGACAAAAGAAATGTGCTATCAAGCTATAACATTTGTCAGGCCAGATGTACTCACACATGAGTCTTCTCTTATAGGTTTCTGAGGCCTAAATCTACAATAATAAATTCATCAGTAATAAAATACAACAATGATAAAAATGGTAGGGTTTGTTGTCCAGAAGCTGTAAGATAGGTAAATGGCACAGTAAAAAGTCATATCATATTTTCAACACATATCTATTGACCAAGCTACTATGCCAAGTATCAGTTAGAGGGTATGGACTTTTTTTAATGTTTATTTATTTTTGAGAGAGAGAGAGAGAATGAGGACACAAGCAGGGGAGAGGCAGAGAGAGGGAGAGCGAGGATCCAAAGCAGCTCCACGCTAGAGAAGAGAGCCCAATGTGGGGTTCAACTCAGGAACCATGAGATTATCACCATGAGCCGACTGGAGTTGGACACTTAACTAGCTGAACCACCCAGGGGCCCCAAGAATTTGAAGAAAACGAATGATGGAATCTTAAAGTAATAAGGGAAGCAAAACACAAATATTATGCAAGAAGAAAATGATGCTTGCTAAATAAAAGGATTGCAGAAAGTTTACTAAAGAGAATTAAAAGAATTTAGACAAGCACCAGTAGTGTAAAAGAAGATGGAGGAGGGAAAAGTGGGTGGAAAACTTAGATGCAGGGAGTCTAGAGGCTGTGTTTGGACAACAGTATTGTTCACTGTGGCAGGACCGTAAGATTTACTATAAAATAACAGGAAATCAAATTAGAAAGGTTGATTGTGCTGTATGTATATGCACAGACCAGCAGTTCTCAAGGTAGCATCCGGAAACAATCAGGGTCAGTGAGATTATTCCAGGGAGTCTGTGAGAACAAAATGATTTTGATAATAATATTAAGATATAACTTTCATTCTTTCTTGAGTGTATACTGGTGTGTTCAAGAGGACACAAGCCATGTGATATCTGAACTGATGGAATGCAAACAAGAGAAATCAGTGGTCTCCTATAAATCCAGACATTCACAAAACTTATGGAGACTATAGAACAATGAGATTCTTCTCACTGTTTTGTTGTTGTTTGTTTGGGGAAAAATCGCTATTTTTTGTAATATTGTTAACTTGTAATATGTTTATTACTTTATTTTTAAATATTTTCAACCTATTTTATAATTTCTGTTTTAATTTCTAATATGGTAAATATGAGTATATGCAACCTGTATTAACAACAGCACTTTGAGACTTTCAATGATTTTTAAAAATATAAAGTGGTCCTGGGACTAAATGTTTGAGAAATGCTGGCATAGAAGAAGGAATTTGGATGTCCTCCCTAAGGATGGGGTGAAGAGGAAGTGGTCATTGAAATTTATTGAAAGTGAGAGGACGTGCTCAGAGTTTAAAGCTCTGCCGTATTTACCTGCTGTATTTCACTGTAAAATCTGTTCTGTAGCATTTATAAATTTGTCCATTTAGCTTTTGTAAATAATTTTCCTTCTATATTAAAGAGCACACAACATTGGCATTGGACACCTCTTGCATCCCAATTCAAAACCTATTGGCCCTTCATATCCCAACTGCTGTTGTCATTACTAGTCTTGAACAGGCTTCAACACATTTGCCTGGGTGCCACCAATCTTGATCCAGACCTGTACCACCTACATCACTCTTCCCTCCCTGGGCTTCTCTGAACCAGTGTGGGATGACCACAGGAACCCACTTTGCACTCATGCGTATTCCCTTTCCAGAAAGGTTAGGCACTACCATTGAACAATAAATAATGAGGACCAATA
Organism: Panthera uncia; assembly: GCF_023721935.1. Lineage (NCBI taxonomy): Eukaryota > Metazoa > Chordata > Mammalia > Carnivora > Felidae > Panthera > Panthera uncia. Next base: position 107,672,380 of record NC_064811.1, on the reverse strand, counting down.
AGTAAACATTTCCACTTTTTTTCCCCCTGAGTGGAAACATTTGAAACAGGTTTCCTTCGTTTTTGCTTTTTTTGTTTTTCTTTTTTAAGGATTATTTATTTTTGAGAGACAGCATGCGGGGTATGGGCAGAGAGAAGGGGCAGAGGATCCAAATCGGGCTCTGTGTGCTAACAGCACTGAGCCTGATGAGGGGCTCAAACTTGCCAACCATGAGATCATGACCTGAGCTGAAGTTGGACACTCAATGGACTGAGCCACCCAGGTGCCCGGAAACAGGTTTCATAAGACTTCTCACAAAGTGCTAGGGAAACCTGTTTGTGTGGACAACTTCTTAACCCATCTTTGTTTGGCTTTTCCTCCTTCCTGGTTTTACCTTCTCTCCAGTCCTTACTTCTGCTTCCTGGGATGATGTTTGCAAATGAAAATAAGTGTTTGTTTCAGCTTCTGCTCTGGGGGACACCCAAGCTAAAATAAGAGGCTTTTTTTTTTTTTGGTCGAAAAATCTAAGTATTTTCCTGCCATGCTAATTGAAATCCAATCTGTTTCCTGTTAGTAAAAACTGAAAAGTGCCATGGAAAGTATATATCTGTAGACCAAGAGAAGCAAATGTGAAATGCATCTTTTACAAACAAATGCTCTCATGTGCATTTTTGCTCCCATGTTTTAAATGAAGACAAATAATAAGTTGATAATATAGTAGTTCAGCCATAAAATGGATCCTTTGATTAAATTAAGCTTCTATTAGATACAGGAAAAATTAAAATAAAAAGAAGTACCCAATGAAACAGGAAAATAAAGTGCTTTAAGCCTTTAAGATCTTTTTCCATATCAAGCCTGAAGAATAATGGTCAAGTATCTAATTTAACATTTCCCAGTGCCCTAGAATTTTGCATACTTTTTTGGTCCTTAGCAGAAGCATTTCTCCCATGAATTCAATTTCATGCCATCCCATTAATACCATGTAGTGACATCTCATAGGTCATCATTAACTTCCAGAATCTCCTCTGGCATAAAGCCCTCTTCTCAGGATTTCCACTCAGGGTTTTGGCCCCATCTGAATATGCTGAACATACTTAGAAGAAATAAACCTATCCCAGTTGTATTAATAAGTCAGAGACTATGACCCTCTCATTTAAAACATCTTGCTTAGTAATTATTAAATAACTATTGAGGGAAGTTTGATGCCCTTTTAGTAACCTACCTCACTCATACTGTTGGCCTTGTGGTCAAGATTGACATAGTTTTAAATATAATCACTGTTTCACCAAGAATTATTATTCCATTTGCTTGTTCTTCTTGTTCATTACATATAAATCTCACTACCTATTGCTTGAAATATGCAATTATGTGAGGCATAATAGAAAATAAGCCTCAAATTTGTCATTTCTAATTATCTGAAAATGTCAATGTTCTTGGAAATATTTTTCCTGTGTATGTATAGATTTTGTAGATTCTCTGGTAAATATCAAACCAGCATGAAAAATTGCTCAAATAACATCCCTCTTTGAAAGCTTACTTGATCAAATCTACCCACTAGGTACAGGTAGATTTTTACTTCTGTTCTCCTCCTTAACATATAAAATTGTGTCACATTTTATTACACGTAATGATTAGCATATTTGTCTCTCTCGTTAAGTGCTTTAGCAGCAGATACATGCTGTACATACTTCTGCAGGTGCAGTGTATAGATCAGTGCCTAAGAAATAGAAAATGTTAAAAAAAATAAGTGTATGAATAAATGGGTGAAAGAGTACATCAACCAATACATGAATGAATATATAAATGGAATAACAAATAAACAAATAATTGAAACGAGTAGGCTTACTAGAGTACCAGAGTCAGAATTCCAGAGGCACGCAATGGAAAAGTCCAGACCAATTAAGAAGTTTTTTTTTTTTTTTCTTTTCTTCTAGTTTCCATTTCAGTGTTTAAATTGTTTCTGATTTAGTGGAAATGAAAGGAAGATTTTTCACTGAGATAATTTTTCTTTTTCAATGTTCTTTCTGACTTTAATTAAATATCCTCCATAAGCTTGTCTTTTGCCTTCTCTTTCTCCCAGAAGTGAAGCAGTGAATGCTCAACTCACAGGCTTCACGAAGATTTCACAGCTCTATTTTTAATGCTTGCAGGAGGCATACATCCAAGAATTTTTTTAAGTCTTATTATTAATTCCAACAAACTGTTACAAAGAAAGGATTGTTCTGATCAGAATTATACCAATTAATTTTACATAATCAGGCCTTTGCCATCACTGCAACCTTGTGTGTTCCTACAATTTGTCATTCTCTGCTGGATGCCGAATCCGCACCTTCGTGCTCTTACCCTTGCAGCAGCTGTGTGCTGTGATGGAGATGTGCTGTGCTCCAGATGCCTGGACTTAGAGCTTTAGAAATAGGCATATAGAAGATAAAAGAATTATAGCTTCTTGATTAAAATTGCTATTTAGAAGTATACAAAGTTTTGTTTGCTGATCTTTCTTTTGTTTCTTGGGGGATAGGTGTGGAGTGGGGAGTCTCTTTTGGGTAAGTTCTGTTGCCTTGTGTATTGTTGGCATGGCAGGAGGTAAGCCACAGTATGTGACAGCTTTGGTAAAGTTTACTTTTCAGTAATTGGACTTAAGAATTTGCTTCTGGCCATTTATCTAGAACTATTTCACTTTCCCAGAGCTTTTGAAATCATCAATCTTATATACATCACTTGGATAGCTAGCTTGACAGTTTTTATGGGCCATTATTGTAGTTTAAATTTTATTTTTGGAAGATTTCATTTGACATTTCAGGCTTATTATGCTACCTTGAAAGCTGGAGTTCCATAGGGCTCTGCCTTTGATCTCAGGTCATCATTAGTTAATGTCAGTGATCCACAGCATCCCCCTCCTGTGAACGTTAACTCCAAAAAACTTGTGAAGTATCATTTCATTGTGGCTTTTTTTTTCATTAGTAATTATATTGGACAGTTTGAGAACAGTCTATATGTGTTATAGAAATTCTCCCAATGTAATTTCACTAATTACGAAGATGAATAATAATTAGAGATTACAGTTGTGTTTGATTAAGGATAAATAATGAAGTTATGATTAAAGTGATACTTCCTTTTCATAAAAATTGAAAGGAGGAAAAGGAAATGCAGACTACAGAGTCCCTGGTTTCATTTCTTTCCCTCTTTGCTGCCACTGAAAAGAATTTTTATAGCTGCATGAAACCAAGCCTGAGTGTGACTGTAATTAATACTATTATATAAAAAAGGTCATTTATAGGTTTATTTTGCTTTCAGCAAAGTTTCTGTAAAGAATATATTAAAGAAAAATGAGGTAAATGGTCATTCTAACAAATATTCACCATATCTGTTATTCACTGGAATAACTTGTGAATACTTGGTATTCACAAATACCTTTTCCTTAAAAAGAATTCTGCTTTTTTTGAAAAGATTGAGTGGTTCACAAAAAATTATTTATACACTTTGTAATGGCATAAGGTATTGTGTGTAATATATGAAATATATAACAATGTAAGTCATTATTATTACCAAATAATATTTTCTTAATTTCATATTAGAAATTTTCATATTTGTTTATTTATAAGCAAGGAAGAATGTTCTGAATTACAGTTTTATATCCTGGCATGTAGAAATTATTGTTCCTCAATTTTCCTTGTTCACTCATGAAATTCTGAACATTCAGAACACTTTCACCTACATAACTAAGAACAATCTGGTTTGGGCTGATAGGTAGGAGGGTGCTTGATTCAATGCCATAGCATCATTAGTTTTCTTGGGGTCATACCTTCTAGGTATTATGTTTGTTTTTGTTTTTGTTTAATTCTCCCCAAACACCTTGAAATCACAATATACCACTGGCATTACTTCCATCTACCATGTAAATAATCGTTATTCTATATACCAATCTATAACAATGCTTATGATTCCTATTATAATGCCAAATGATTGCCTTCAAACACAATTGACCACTGCATTTCATCCTCAGGACACGACACTATTTCTTTCAAGTTGCCTTAGCCCTCAATAAAGCCTTCCCTTTACATCTTTACCTCTTCACTGTTAAATCTACATTTTATTTCATTTTATTTCCTTATGTATTGTCATTTTGGGTTGGGGCATTTTTCAGAGAACAAAATAAATGGTAAGAGCTGTAGTAGAGAAATAATGCATCAGAGAAGACTGCACAGGGTACAGAAGAGTGCTATTTGGCTGAGAGCATTTGTGGCACAGTCCTCTAACGCTCACTGGCCAAAAGGCTAATGTTAGCCTGCTACACCACTCTCCTGGGCTGAGAATGTGTGATAACACTTAACACGTGCATGGGAGGGTGTGTCCGTGTGCGTGTGTGTGAACAGGGTACCATAATAGAAGTATGTGTATATGAATAAAATAATGTTTTTATTAATCTATTATGCAGAAAAATAATAAATCAGAGATGTATGAAGTGAAGTTAATCTAGTTATGTGTGTAATACCCACCAAGTTTGCAGAGCCCCAAGGAATTGAAATGGTAAGAAAATAGCACATCTTTCTCTCCTTCTGTTCTCAAATACAATTTTTTATGTGCTAATTAACTACTGGGGGACTATATTTTCCTTCTATTTTCTTTTGATCATGTGAACTGAGAAGGCATTTTACAGAAATATACTGATGTTAACAGAATCCCGTTACAACAAGACAATACATGTGACCACATGAGATTGCATTAAAAGGATTTATTTCCATTGTTGTCAGAATCATCTTTGTATTCAGCTTTAAGGTGTAAGAGCAGATTTAGAAAATGTAATCGATAATATGCATTAGAGAATTTACCTATAGGTGTCATAATGGTGATGTACATTTCTGTTTCAATTAACCTCAGGAGAAATAAACTAGGTTTAATTATGTGCAAAATTTACTGGAATGAAAATCTCCCACTAAGGATACAGAGTGTTACTGTGCTGAAAACAGTAGGTATACTTTTGTTTGCTCAGATTAGACTCTGATGAAGATGTGCCCTTCCATATTAGGCCAAAATTCCAGCTAAATATTTACCTCCCAGTGCATACCCCGTACCTTCTAAGCAACAGAAAATTGCTGACTTCCCATTATACTTTCCTTTCTCCTTTCTTCAGCTAACTGAACAGTTCTTCCTTGCGGGAAATCCCTTTGTCACCAATGCAAGGCTAAGGTGATGAGTCAGTCTACAGCTACCAGAGAGCCCTATCTACCTGGTCACATTGGCGGTTAAGAGAGACAAACCAAGGCATCAGAGTCCTTTGCTTAACCACTCGAGAAAGAGGCTTTCTCTCTTTATCCACTTTACTATCTCTCTTTACTATCCAGGATAATGGACACCTGGAGTTAGCATCAGACCGATATCTTTGCTACAACATGGGTGGAGACTGCCTAAGAATGAAGCCAACTCTGAGCAAAGCATCAGAAATAATTAGTTCTGATTATTTCCTCAGAAAAGTGAGAGGAGTAGCCTCATAAAGTTGTTTGGAACCCTCACACGGTAGTACCTCAGTAAGGTTTATTCCTTGGAAAACCTCCCCTGCAACCAATTGTATGAGACGATAAATTCTCACTACGGCCTTTTTAGTTTGAATGCGTTGTCACTTGCAACTGAAAAATTTGTTAACACATATGCGCACATGCGCGCACACACACACACACACACTCACAGATTTAACACTTGACATGTTGAACACACAGGATGGCATATCTTATCTTGGAAGTGTTGGAAGTTAACTTTTAAAAATAGAGAACTGTTCCTGAATTTTAGTCTGAGACAATGAAAGGGTATCTTAGGGGGAAAAAAAATAAGTAACATGATATACTGTTAACCTAACATAGTGTTTCTTGGGAGAAACATTGATCTGTTGTATCCCAAGCCTTGATTGTGATGCTCAACTGGGCTCCAAAGCAGCCTCCAATCCCAGAATTTTCTTGTTGAAGAAGTCCACACTGTTGCTAACGTTACCAAACTCCTTTGCTTTTTACCACATGCTCAGCCTGACCAGTAAGTGAGTAGCAAAGAATAATTGTATGTAGCTTCTTCCCAATTCTGATATAAAATGAATCCACAAAATTAGCTTTATTTTTAATTCCCAGAGTTATGGGTGATATCTTTATGTATCACCTTACTTCAGAACGCTAACATCTAAGCTCCCTTTTGTGACCACATGTGGAAGGGTAGGTGTTATATACAGGCTGACTGTAGAAAATGGCAGGAGGGATAAAGAGGCTTCCTCTCAGCCTTACGTTACCTTTACCTTTAGGTAAACACGAGGTGAAACACCCTTTGGAAAAATGCATAAGCCTTTTTCATTTTAAATAAAAAATGATTTGATTATAATTTTTACTTTCAGAAAATCCAGAGGAGGGGGCCTGGGTGGCTCAGTCGGTTAAGCATCTGACTTCAGCTCAGGTCATGATCTCACAGTTCATGAATTTGAGCCCTGCATCAGGCTCTGTGCTGACAGCTCAGAGCCTGGAGCCTGCTTCCAATTCTGTGCCTCCCTCTCTCTCTGCCTCTCCCCTGTTCACGTTCTCTCTTGAAAATAAATAAACATTAAAAAAATTGAAATAAAAGAAAACCCAAAGGAAAAAAATTGAATCCTTACTAAGTGGAGGGGAAAGAAGAGCTTAGATTCTAAGACAAGGTGTAATCCATTAGGTATATGACAAAAGCTAGAAAGAAGAGGGTACTCAGTTTAAAAATTAAAACAAAAAACAATTCCTTGGTGTAGCCGTATTCTTAGGACTCCACCCACATCCACCCACTTTACCATTTTAGTGTCTGCTTAACATCCTTCCAACTTCTACTGCCTGTATTCTTTGCTGTGGCCAGTGCTCTGCTTGTGTTTGTGGTATGCAGCCAAAAGTTCTGGGGAATATGGCAGTCCTCAACAATTGCCTGACAAGAGTTAGTATATAAATACCTTAGTCTCCTTATACTTCAGGTGGAAAAAAAATAAGAGCTATGTATTCTATATACTGTTTCTCCTAGCTCCTCAGGATTAATTTACAGTTGGCCACAATGATACCTTAATAGGTAATGCACCCTTTATTGTGTCCTCTTCCCTATGTAAATTTGACACTTCTCTACTGCTGCTTTCTAGAATTACTTCACAGTTCAATTCCAAATCCTTGTCCCTTGTTTGCTTTTTTAGGATCCCAAACCAAAATACCTACAAATATTAACCTTTATTTTAGACCCCATCCCATTCATGGCAGATGATGCCATGGATAGGTGATATCAAATATCCTCTGAATTTGGCCAAATTATTCATCATTAATATTATTTTACCCAAAAACATTTGTTTATATAACTCACTATTTCTTGTTTCTTTGTTTATCATGTTTATTTATATCTTATTCCTTTTTCTGGATGTGGTTTCATTCTTCCCATAGTATAATATATGGTATACATTTTGGTAAGAGTTTGTTTACATCCATAACTCATAGGTTTTTGGTTTTTTTTCTAGAAAGTTCTTTGCCATTTCCCGAATAAGTCTTTATCTAAGTATAAAATTCAGCTAATTACTAGGTACAAAATTTTAAGTTGCAGGCTGTATTCTCTCAGCATTTTAATTTCTTTTCACTGTCATCTGTGTCTATTAGTATTAGTGTACTAAGTTCACTTGTTGTAACTAGTATGTCTTTTATGTATGATTGCTTTTAAACAACACAATTTTTCTTGAATACTCTGTATTACATTAGAGTGTGTCTAAATGTAAATTTCTGTTTATTCTTTCTGTTTAGTATTTATCATGATTCATAAACATGAGAAATCAAGATTTTTTTCAACTTCAGAAACTTTGCAGGAACTGTCTTTCACATTATCTTTTTTCTACTCTTTGTATTCACTTTTTTGTTACTGAGAAATATCTTTGTCTGTCTTCTCCATTCTTCCATATTTCCTAAGATTGCTTTCATTTTATTTTATCCCTTTAACTCTCTGTGTTTCATTCTGAATAATTTATGCAGCTCTTTTTTTCCATTTGCACTTTTTTCAACAGCTGTATCTAATCTGCCATTTAAGTGTTCTATTAAGTATTTCTCTCAAGATTACATTTTCAATTTTATAAGTCAATTTTTATTTATCTTAAATTTTGTTCTGGGGTGCCTTGGTGGCTCAGTTGGTTAAGTGTCCAACTTCAGTTCAGGTCATGATTTCACCATTCACTGAGTTTGAGCCCCCTGTCAGGCTCTGCACAAACAGCTCAGAGCCTGCTTGAGATTCTTTGTCTCCCTCTCTCTCTGCCCCACCCCTCTCAAATATAAGTAAATAAACATTTTATAAATGCCTCTATTAAAAACATAAAATAAATATTGTTCTGATTATTTTATAGATTCTTGTTTTTGCTTATTTTCAATTTCATATTTCATTTTTCAAGACATTTAAATATACTCCTATTTTTTATCTTATAATTGCAATATCTATTAAATCTGTGTTTAATTTCACTCTTTATCACTGCTAATTCTTATTTATCATGTCTTATTTTATTTTATGTAATTTGGGGTTATGAATTAATTGTCAGGAGCTTTTTCTGTAAGAACCCTGTGCAGCTTAAATTGTGTTTTGTCCAGAAAGCACCCAAACTTGCTTCTTCTAGTGCCAGGGCAATAATAATAAAGAATTAATTTGTTCACCTTAGATGTCCTTGACTTCTCTGGCAATATATATTGAAAGTCTAAAACTTTATGAGGGCAAGATTTAGTTACAAACTCTCAGAAGCTTTTGTTGTTCTCCTCTCAGATCCTAGGAGTTGGTGTGAAAGTCCAAAGGTTCTGACTTTATGCAGTTCCAGCCAGGTCTCTACCTGGCCAAAGCCTGGTACCCAGCACTGTGGGAATGTGGAAAACTGAAAATTTTAGAGATCTACACTACCAAGCAGCTTCCCACCATGTGGAAGCCACACCTTCAGCTCTCACTTTTCATGCATATCATCAATTTTCTTTCACTTTATAGTTTCTGGGAATTTTTCTTACTCTCTTTTTAATTGAAGTATGTATTTAAAAGTATTTTAGCAGAGGGGCACCTAGGTGGCTCCGTTGGTTAAGCATCCAACTCTTGATTTCGGCTCAGGTCATGATCTCATGGTCATGAGATGAAGCCAGGCATTGGGGCTCTGTGCTGAGAATTGAGCCTGCTTGGGATTCTCTCTCTCCCTCTCTCTCTCTTGCCCTTCTCTGCCCTGCTCATGCTCTTTCAAAGATAAAAAAATAAATATTAAATAAATAAACATTTTTAAAAAATAAATAAAAGTATTTTATTGTATTTTATCCAATGTTTCTAAATGTGTTAAAGAAGGGTTTTTATATTATCTATAAAGTTGAGCCATATGAAAATTCCATTTTTTGTCACTTCAAAACAATTGAAATTCATTGATTTCACATGGTTCAGTCTAAGTGCTACCTATATTAATGGAAATAAATATTTCTCTAGTCTTTCAGTGTGTTAAATAAATGGCATTTATTGGAAATAGCCTTATCAGACTCTAAGCTGAAAAATACCTCAATCAAATCTTCAAGACTGAATGATTCAATTTACAGTGTGGTCAATAAGTGCCCAAACCATTCCTTGGATATGTTTAGGAAATTTTACTGTATTTAGGTACGCATGATTTAAAAATAAATATTTTAAAATATACCATTAATTTCCTTCATCAGAAAGTGAAGAAATAATTTCTCTGAAGGAAGTAAACTCTTGGTGACCTACCCATTTGCATCATAGTTTTCTTCTTAGGAAATATTTATATTTGTCCCTAATTTTAAAAATTGACATATATTGGTCACCAAGTGATAGGTCTGACTACACCAAATATGCCAAATGTACTAAATTGTTATTGAAATAAATTATTGAGCAAGATACCTGAAATTTCAAGAATGGCCTTTACAGCCATTTTCAGTGTCAGGAATAAGTGTTTTTTGTTTGTTCATTTCTTAATCTCATTTCTTTTGTAAAAAATCATCATATTTTTTACAGTCTTGGTGCAACAGGTTAGGAAGCAAAGTCATAGCTTAATAGCCATTTCAGAGACCACACAAAAATACATGCAGACAACATGACTGTAATTTGATCCTATTCACAATTTTGCCCATTTTATTCAACAGTGGTTTAAGATCAGCGGGCATTTTTGTAAGTCAGAAATGTCTAAAGAACAAAACGATGCATAAACTGGCACTGCAGTATAGCCACCACAATTCAGTTCATAAAAAATCCTTAATTAAAGGAGAAACCCCTTCTGTATCATCTTTTCTTGATAATGAGCAACACAAAACACATTGCACACATCTCCGTCATATGCATAGGTGGAGTGTTGGTTCACACTTTCCATCTCAGTGTACCTTCCACAAGTAAACATAATGATAGCATGTATACTGCTTGGTAACAGCTCCTCCACAGTGCATACTTGTGATATTCTGCAAAGACATACGTGTCAGCTGATGAGTGTATTCTCCCCATAGTGTGTTCTGCTTTTCCTCACGTGATCATATTTATCATTAACTGGTTTGTGAGGTGCTTAAAAAATGACAAGAGTTGTATTTTTTTATTATAAAGACTAAAACTTGGAACGGTAAACATTGCTGAGGGGTAAACATTGTCCTCTATTTGAATGAATTAATTTCACACAGAAAATGATGACTTTCATCCTGTACAGGTAAAAATCCAATCATTTCACCATAGATGTAACTATGCTTTGTTTTAAATTGACATGTAAGTGGGTGCCTGGGTGGCTCAGTTGGTTAAGAGTCCCTTGGACTCTTGATTTCAATTCAGGTCATGATCTCATGGTTTGTGTTTCGAGAGCCATGCTGGGCTCTCTGCTGACAGCTCGGAGCCCTGGGATTCTCCCTCTCCCTCTCCGCCCCTCCCCCACTCACATGCGCGGGCTTCTCTCTCTCTCTCTTAGAATAAATAAACATTTTTTTTTAAAGAAGCTAAAAAAAGGGAGAAAAAAATAAACCGAAGTTGAAGGAAAGAAATGCTAAACAAGTCAGGAAATCAATGAAATAAAAAGAGACAAAAAGAGGGGCACCTGGGTGACTCAGCTGGTTGAGCATCCGACTTCGGCTCAGGTCAGGATCTCATGGTCTGTGAGTTTGAGCCCCACCTAGGTCTCTGTGCTGACAGCTCAGAGCCTGGAGCCTGCTTCAGATTCTGTGTTTCCCTCTCTCTCTGTCCCTCCCCTGCTCACACACTCTCTCTCTCAAAAATAAACATTAAAAAATTTTTAATAAAAATTTAAAAAATAATAAATTGTCACATAAGCAATGAAGCCCCATGCCACTGCAACTTGCTATAAATGGCTACCAGTTAAACAAATTTAATTTAAGTTTACCTTCTTTGAAAAATTCCTATTTGCAATTTTCTTTTGCTGCTACCTTTATGGAATCATTATATGTTTAGTTTTGTTCTAAGAACAAATTCGCATTCTTTAACACAAATCCTAGTCGATGTTTATATTTATGACTTATTCTATGTTGCAATATTTATGATCTTATTTTATCACCACCTTCATGCTTTAATGAGTGACTTTTAAGCTATCGATCCTTCTCTGTGAGTTGGGGATACAATAAAGCAATATCCCAGTTACAATAAAAATGCAAATTTTACAAATTTAATTAATAAAATGTAATTTATATGAAAATACCTTAGTCAAGGCAAATTACTTCTTATTAAATGAATGTTAGCCTAGAAAACTGTCCAGCACAATACTTATAGTCCATTATTAAAAACTTAACAGTTATTATGGATGTAATAGAATTTCTGTGAAAAATAGTTAATCTCAAATTTCAAATGTATGAAATATATGTGAACAGAAGGCTTCATATTTTTATATTCATAGAAAATTGTCAAATCTCCATTGGACAATTGATAGTCTGCCACACTTTAAGAAGATGACTTCAGTCAATAAAGAGCCATTCTGTAGAGGAGAGACACAACCTTCATAAGCATAACATACTCTAGAGATTGTTTCAAAGGTTCAAATGATACACAATAGGGTATGAATTTGGACATGAATAATTAGAAAATGGTAATGGATCTGCATCACAGAGCCATTTTAGTATAAAATCCAGTCTCCTTTTCCTATTTATAGTCTTTTTTTACCTACTTCAATTAGGCATTTGTGGCCACCAGTCTACTGAAACAGAAGGGTAGCATATTACTTTGGTGTTGTCCAATACAATTATCAGAGATCTGTTCCCACCTATCTTACTTGACTCATTAACAACATTGGACTCACAGAAAACACTATCCTCTTGGCTTCCATGACCCTATACTTCCTTCCTACATCTGACCGAGCCTCAGACTTAGTCAAGCTCACTTGGCATTAACTTTTTCATGCCTAAAAACTATTGAAAAATTGAACTCAATACCTGGGTCCTTTGCTTCCCTAGGCTTCTTCACATCAATAAAATTCATTATAACCGAGCCCATTATGCAAATCCTTCTTCCTTACTTATCATTAAAGCCTATCAATACTAACTCCAAAACATATCCAAAATTAATCTCCATTATTACCACTCTAAGCCAAACAAACCACCATCAGCTATCAATTGGGCTGTTCCCTAGCTTCCTTAAGAAAACACACTGCACACACACACACACACACACACAAGCTTCCTAGCTTCTTTGTTAGTTTGTATGATACTAGATGTTAAAAAATTAAGAAATAAAAATTTGAATATCTCTATTTTAAGATATCTCTTTTTAAGATAGAGGAAACTTGAACATATTTATAAATCAAGAAGAAATGGCCAGAGAAGTGGGGGAAAAATACAAGATGCAAGTCAAAGAGAGGTTAAGATGTAACCCAGGGAGGGCAGAAAAAATGGATATCAGTCGAGTGCTTATGGAGTCATTGAGAGGACATTCTGAAACCAGGGATGGACTTTATCACCTAAATATTGTGGGGGTAAAGTGGATAGGTAAACAGTATTTATTATGCGCTGAAGCTCTATGAAGATCATGTTAGAGAAGCACATTCAACAGGGCAGTGTGAGTAAGATACTGTTAACAAATTCTCCTTGGCACTTCACTAGTTATGTGATCATTGTGAACTGTTTTACTTGCATAGCAACTACCTGTTCATTTGTCTTGAGCAGCCATATTGCCCACATCCTCTCAATTTAAAAGAAAAAAAGATAATTAATAACCAATTACAAAAAAAGATGATAGAGCACATTTTTGAACCTCATTTTGCTCAAATAATAGGACTATACTATGCCCAAGACAGAACCAGTATAATTGTTAGTAACGTCTCCTTTTCTCCCAAATGTGTCTTAGTTTTGGATGATAAACATTGTGATTTATAGTCACCTTCTGTAAAAAAACATAATAGCAAAACAATATATAACATTTTAACAATAACTTGTAGTAGAGTTAAAATATAAAATCGCACTGAGCAACACCCAGCTATTCGTAACTAAGAAGAAAATGGGCAACAGACTTTATCCCAGTTTGTGACTTGTCAAGTTGAGTCATGGAATACAAGGGGTGGCTAAGTGATTCAGTCAGTTAACCATCCAAGTTAGACTCCACCTTCAGCTCAGGTCATGATTTCACGGTTCGTGAGTTCAAGCCCCACATCGGGCTCTGTGCTGACAGCTCAGAGCCTGAAGCCTGCTTTGGATTCAGTGTGTGTCTCTTTCCTCCCCTGCTCTCTCTCTCTCTCTCAGAAATAAAAATAAACAATAAAAAATTATAAAAGAGTCATAGAATACAATAATTTCAATATGTATCAAGCAGGATGTTCCAGGCACAGCTCTACACTGTTAACATGTATAATCTCATTTAACCCCAAGGCAAAGAAGAGGTCTTTTATAATTCCCTCTTGGCAGATGATTAAGGCACTAGAGCAGCAAATGGTAGAACTTACAATCAAAAGCAGACAGTTCAGGAGGCGCCTGGGTGGCTGAGTTGGTTGAGGGTCTGACTTTGGTTTTGGCTTGGGTCATGGTCCCAGGGTTGTGGAATCGAGCCCTGTGTGGGGCTCTGTGCTGAGTGTGGAGCTTGCTTGAGATTCTCTCTCTGTGTCTCTCTCTCTTTCTCCCCCTCTGCCCTTCTCTCCTGCTTATATGCTCACTCTCTCTCTAAAATAAAACAAAACACAAACAAAAAACCCCAAAGCTGACAACTCAGTAGAATTTTAAGGTATTTGTGAATGCATGAGTAAAAAGACTGGAATGTTGCTTAGGACATAAATGTCCAGTGGGTGACTCTACACTAGGATGATCACAAAAAGACAAGAATTGAACCTAAAGGCAAAACAAATCTTTCAGTAGAAGTAAGGGGTTGACTGAGTGGACAGACAAAAGGCTGTAGTCAGAGAAAAGAATTTCAAAATTTGAGGCCATGTACATAAAACTATGTTAAACACTGACCGACCTGGGAGTAACCATACTTGTGAGTGGTTGGAACACCTTAGTAAAGCAGAGGAATGTTTTAGAAGTTAAGGAAGTCAAGAAATTATTAACCAGTAAATTACTTGGAAAAATATTGAAAGGCAAATAATATAGAGGTATTAAAATCTCAAAGACAGAAGTAAAAAAGATAAATGATACTTTTAGGAAATAAACTTTAGGCAAAGCCTTATTTCCACCTTTTATTTAACACACACACACACACACACACACACACACTGAAATTCTTTTGATTCTAACAACAGGCATTGAAAAGAAAAATTTAGAAATGTGAAGTTGGGTGTTTAACAAATGTACCTTTTTCTTGGTGATACTATATAACTGTTAATGTACTCAGGATATTTTGTCTAATTACCATTCAGTATGTCAAAATGTAGCTTATATTTATTATCAATATAAAGATGTAGATCTATATTTCCATTAGCTCAAGACAAAATTTCCATAATGGTCAATGTACCCCAGAATCGATATGATCCTCAAGACAAAGAGTAAATCTCCATCCACTGACCTAATTATATAATGAGAGAGAATTTGCTTTGCTTTTTTTTCAAAAGCTGTTTATTTCTCAGATGTCCCTCGATAGAAACAGATTTCATAACTTAAAAAGGAAACTCATTTAATCAACTGATATTGTTCGTTCCTTTGTTTGTTCCAATAATTGCTACATTTTTAACATCAAAGGAAAAATACTGAGCCTGTCCTTAAAAGACTTTTTTTTCTCATATTAAAGCAGAAAGGATTATATTTATATAGAGGTTGAATAGCTTTATTTGAGTTAGGAGAGAAACAGTGATAAACCCGTGCCACCAATTATATAACAAACAGCCTCACAAGGAAGCACTTAGAGGGTTTAGGAAAGTAGATTTGACAATGTTCGTTTCACCTCCCTTCAACACAAATAGGCAACACCATTATCTGTCAATAGTAAATGGCTGGGGATAAAAAAATACCACCGGATATGAATCCACTTTGATAACTTTTTCCATTAGATTCATCAACATACAATACATTAAAAGCCAATTTGTACTGGTTAGCCTATTAAAATAAGTTCCTTTTGTATTTAAGAATTTAAGGGTTACTGGCCATATTTCATAATCAAAGAGCCTAATTCTTACAATTTATATTTATTAACAAAACCAATTCAGTTACAAAGATTTTGAAAGTAAACAGAAATTCAGTGTTAAGATTCAGTAAATTCACTGAGTAACCTTAGACTTCCCTAACCCTTCTGTTCTTAAATGTCTCTTCTGCTAGTGGGAAAATTTCCTTATTTGCATTGACTTATTTTTCTAGACAACAAAACTGTATAGAAACTGTCAGTTTCCTATAGTTTGGGGGACACCCTCAAATAGTATAGACATTTTGTTTTAACCTTGCTTGAAGTTTCAAGATTGCTTTTTGGACAATTCTAAAATACCTATCACATTTCATATTGAAAGCTATTTACAAAATGGTAGTGCATTTTACCAACACCCTTCAGAGGTCACTAAATGCATTTTCATTTTCATTTTTAAACTGTGTCTACATTAAAACAAGACAATCCAATAAAAAGTGAAAAATTCACCCAAAAGAAGGTTTCCTCTAAAGCATACAGAGCACTTTCTTGGGAAGATTTTTTCTATATAACTTCAGTTTTGGAAATATTAATATATTGCTGACACTAAGATTCCTTCTTAATCTATAGGTGATTAGTCTTGAGAGTATATAGAAGAGGGAGAGAAATCTTGGCTCACAGAATCTTCTATTTTATTCATTTCATGGTAGCTTTCTGACATTCCATAGCACTAGTCAATGTTGGAGTCTGATGCCGACTCTGAAGGGGCACCTTCAAAAAGGAATTCTAAATCAGTTCTTCTAGCATTGTATACTTTCTTCATTACTCTCCAGTCTGCTTGCATTTATATCCCTTTCCATGAACATGAGCATAAGTATTCTAATATCTCCATTAATACAGAAACAGAAAAATTCCTGATGCGCATTTTCCTGAGATCTTTTAAATATTTTGGGGTTATGGACAATACACCCCTGATGATCCCTACATCAAATATTCTAAGTTACTAAGAAGTTTTATCTGCCACATAAAGGAACATATGCCTTCATATTTGTATTAATTTGTCCCCTATTCACAGTGAATATAACAAATCACAGGCAAGATTATTTCCATTCCTAGAACAAGAGCACAATAGTTTAGCTGTGAGCTTTGGTATCAGATTGCCGGGTTGGTCTGGAATATGACAATATGTATATATCCTTGGGTATGCTATCTGACTCCAACTCTCTTCCATTTCTTCATCCAAATATTGGAGATAGTAATAAAACCTTCCCTACAAATTTAGTGTGAAGATTAAATGAGATAATATACTCAGGTTTTTTATTAGAACTCAGAGTTCTAAAGTCAGAGCTCAGGTTTCATAAGTATTATTTTTGTTGATGTTGTTTTGCTTTTTGTTTTTATTATTATTTTTTTTAAGAACAGTGGAATAAACATGTTTTCTCATAAAACCATCGGTCAGTTTGCAAATATAAAGCTGGTCCAAACTTGAGAAAAGGCTATATTCAAAAGCTTTTGAGTATATGAGTTCACAGGATATTATGGTTCTTACCCATTTTTGCACCCCCATTGTGTTATATGTTCCTTGAATGCAAGGACAGCATCATCCTTCACTTGGCATTCCCAGAGCCTGGGGCTTGGCACATTGAAGGCCCATGGTGAAGTTTGTTGCACAATATAATAATAATAATAATAATAATAACTGCTACTTATTGAACACTATGTCAGACATTATGTGATGAACTTTATCATATTTCATTTCATCTTCATAACAACCTCAAGAGATTAGAACATTCACCATGCCCATGTTTTTTAGAGAGAGAGAGTATGTGTATGCACAGGCTTGCATAAAAGTTCAATATCAGACTCAGTTACAATGAACTTACCACTAGATAGAAAGTTTAGCAGAAAGTTGAAGTAGAAACTACTTATGTGGGTTCTCTCTGCTATTTAAAACCTCAATACAAACCTAGTCCCTAAATGATACACAGATAATGTTGTATTAGGTCCAGAGTGTTACCTTTGTACTTTGTCTCATTAATCTCAATAATTTAAAAATATTCTCTTTGCTATAACATCAGAGTTTCCACCTGAAGAAATTTCCTCATTGAATATCAAGTTATAAAGATAATTGTTTTGGTAGGACAGAAAGGCAGACAGAATCAGGTCAGCACTATTGTTAATCTTTCAGGAATTTCAGGGATGTGTTTTTTTTTCTTTTCTTTTTGTTTTGCTGGATATAAATACACATTTATAAAATATAAACATCACTGAAAATATTGAACATTATTACATCCAACTTTTGCTTAAAGATACAGTTTTTTATTATATTTTCTTATAACTTTTACCAGTAACTTTGTGCAATGTATGTAAAAAAATAGTCCACAAGTAGTTTTCTCCCCATTACCCAAATCTAGTTCCCAATGCTATGGAATAATGTCCAGTTTGATTCTAGACTAAAGTACAGTGTTCATTAATCTATCAATTTGTCTCACTGTGTAATAGGCAGAACTCAAAGATGGCCTACATCATCTCTGCTCTCTAGTGTTTACACCCTGAATAGTTAGTGCCTCTTCTTTTTTTTTTTTAATTTTTTTTAACATTTGTTTATTTTTGAGACAGAGAGAGACAGAGCATGAGCAGGGGAGGGTCAGAGAGAGAGAGGGAGACACAGAATCTGAAACAGGCTCCAGGCTCTGAGCTGTCAGCCCAGAGCCCCATGCGGGGCTTGAACTCACGGACCGCGAGATCATGACCTGAACCGAATTCGGACGCCCAACCGACTGAGCCACCCAGGTGCCCCGTTAGTGCCTGTTTTTGACAGTAGGTGAGACCAGTACCTTGCTTCTAACAGAATATGGCAAAAGTCTCATGAGTAGGTTGTGATTTTTTTTTCAGCTTTCTTGAGGCATAATTGACAAAATGATAAGGTATGTGCAGCATATATCGTGATGACTTGATATAGGTACACATTGTAAAAGGAGTCTCCTCATCTATCTTTTCTTTTTCTTTTGGTAAGATCATTTAAGTCCTACTCTCTTAGCAAATTCAATTATACAAGATGGTGTTAAAAACTCTCGTCACCATGCCTTACATTAGATCCTTAGGTCTTAATTTATCTTATAGCTAAAATTTGTCCCCTTTCACCAACCTCTTTCTATTCCCTCTACCTTCTCACCCCCTCACACCTGGTAACCACTTTTCTACCTTATGTTTCAATGAGTTGACCATGTGACAGGGGACTACAGTTGACCTGTCGGACCTGAAGGCAGCCTCCAGTGACAGCCAGCAAGAAATCAAGGCCCTTAGTCACACAGGAAATGAATTCTGTCAACAATCTGAATGATCTTGGAAATGGATTCTCCTCAGACAAGACTCCAAATGAGAATACAGCCCTGGCCAACACCTTTTTGTAACCTTGTGAGATCCTAAATAGAGGAATACATAAGCCAGGTCTGGAATCTTGGCCCACAGAAACTGAGATAATAATAATGTGTGTTGTGTTAAGCCACTAAGTGTGTGGTAATTTGTTAACAGCAGTAAAAAATAAATACACTCATTCTTCCAAGTCACATTTTGAAAAATCAGAAAATGGGAACAAGAAGCCATACCATTTTTTTTCCAGTTACCCAAAATCTCCACTGTTGCTTTCCTCTTGCATCTGACTAGATTGCCATCCAATCAGGTATTTTATGATATCCTCTCATTACCTTCTGTTTCCTTTGGTAGGGGTATGGACAGTGTGTTACAGAAAAGGAAACAAAATATATCATTCTTTGTCCCAAATTTCTGTCACCAGTAATTTCACCTATTTCAGCCATAGTCAGTTCTCTGTATAGCAATTTGGAGTGATTTAAATAACTCAAAATGTCTTAAATAGAAAGGAGATTGATTATGTCAAATGACACAAAGCTTATCAGTAGGGCAGTCTCTAGGCTCTGCAAACTAAAACTCCATCTCAGCTTGTGATTCTTCGAGCAATTTCCTTTTCTAAGTTGGTTTCATCCTGCAGCAGATCCAGTCATCACATTTAGGCTTGACAAGTCTGGCATTCAGAGAGGGGCTGTTCTTTGCTGTTCATTCTTTCTCTCTCTTTCTGAAGAAACCTTCCCTAGAAAGTCTCCTGCAGACTTTTCTTCCTGTCTCATTGGTCAAAATTAGGTGTCACATGTCTCTCTTAAAACAATCACTGACAAAGTTAAGCCATTCTAACCTTATCTTAAGGTTAGATCAGTCTTAACCTTCCCTGGAAATTAGGTAAGATGATCACATTGGGATTTCCTTAGTGGGAAAGCACAAAAATGAGAAGAGAACTTAGGAAGATATACTTGAAGAAATTACACCAAAACAGATATTAAAAGACAAGTAATATTCAGGCAAAAAAAAAAAAAAATGGATAAGAGAAACTGAAAACAGAGGGTGTGAAAAATAATTAGGACCTGAGTTAAGATAGTTGTAGTCTAGATGGAGGGAATGTGAAGAAGGGAAAATGATTTATGAAATACTTAGGCAATAAAATTAGGAGGATTTTTTTTATCTATTATAAAATATTCATCTCCCCCCAAACAGTGCATATACAACCCAACTTTCTGCATCCAGTTCACTTATAAAATTAAATTACTTTCAAAGATAATTTGTGAAATCTTGGAAATACACAGTATTCTGTTAAAGGTCACAAATGAGTTAATTTCTCCTATCTAATCTGAATATTTCAGACTTGAGAGCAACTAAAAAGTGACCAGTATGCTAATTGGAAATACCAGAGATAATGGATTCAAAATATGAGAGCCACTTACGCATGAACAGCCTTCATTTCAAGATAGAAAACCAAAAGCAGGAACTGTTAAAGCAAATTGTCCTCCTACAAAAGTCCTCTTATATAATTTTAAACTGTCCGTTTCTGTAGAAAAATCTTCAACTGGCATTGTGAAAAGATTCATGTCTTTTAAATATCTAGTGTAAGGCTTTAAACTGTTGTACATGTGAATAATTTTGCGAAGTTCAAAATAATTATATATGACTCTCCATAATTAAAATAAAATTGTTAAATTAAAAAAGACAATTAAAGCTGGAGTAAAATGATCTGTGTTAAAATCATAAAATCGTCAATGCTCTAATTATCAGCACGATCCATTTTTAATCTGTGACATTTATAAAGCAAGAGATTTTACTTATCCAGTCTTATTAGCATAATAATCATTGCACTTTACATGGCTTTAACAATAAATTACTTCCCTTATATTTAAGTTTTGCCAGACAAACAGAATTAAATATGTATTGAACTTAAAGGTTAAAGCCCCTTCATTAATTCTGTTATTGTTTTTCATAAGCCAATTTCTCCATTAGGGTACCTCTTGACTTCATCGCATTGATTCTAATCATTTTCTAGTAATGAACCCCAGACTGACATGAGATAATGCCGTTGGGCATTTTCACTTGTAAGAAACCTCAACCTTTAACCCTTTTCACTTCATTTGCATAATCATTTGCATAGATCTTCCTACATTTGGGATGTGTCTGTTTTTCTGCATTAATTTTCAATTTTACTATCTTGGAACCAGCTCTTTCTTGATTAATTTCTCTACATTTTTCTTCCTTTCCTCCCCAGGTCTGTCCCAATTCCATCTAAGGTTTCTTGCCAGTGGCTGGCCTTCTTAGCCTCCACTTATTTGGTCATTACTTGGAAGCCACTGTTAACGATTTTGAAGGACTCTGACTTTGATTTTTTTTTATTTTGATAGATTTTGATGCATATAAACAAACCACTATACACCCCTCTTTTTTAGACCTTTGTATCTACAGTAAATAGATTTCCCTGGTTCACAAAATCCTACTCTCCAAGAGTTCTAGACTGCAACCTTGGAAGTGAAGTAGGAACTCTCCCTTTTATTCTACACATTCTTCACTTTATACTTTCTATTATTACACACAATTTGATTGTAAGAGCTGTTATAATGCAATGTAAGGATTCTCAAGTGGAAATTTACATGGGGACAGGTACCATACAGTCATCTTTCTCCCTTCTAATGTACACTTGGCTTTTTTTGTTACTGTCACCCTACTTCACCTACAGGCCGATTGGGAGTTCACTGTATACAACTATTCTTTAAGAAAAGTATTTAAAAAACTATTCTTTCTCGGTGGTTCTGTTTCCCCCTGGCCCCAATTAATTTTCTTTATCTCAGAGATTTTTTATGTCTTCCAAATTAAATTAAATCCCTAACTGTTCCTTTCTTTGGGGATGAAGTTTGACCAACACAACATCCACTCTAATATTTCATTGGGACTTTTCTTTTCTCCAGACTGGCTTCATGTTCCCAGATCTAGAGTTATATGATCCCAGCTGCTTTGATTACCCATTGATCTTTCTGTTCAAAACCCACATTTGCTCCACTTACACTCTATGTATTTTAATGGCTCTATGTATGTTAATGCCTGTTTAGAAAATGAAGAAACAGGTCATGTTATTGCTATTAACCTAAATTCTGCTCAAAATTCTTCACTGACTTCCCACTGCATGTAGAATAAAATGGCACTTCCTCATCATGGCCTCCAGTCTCTGCATGATTTAGTCTCTGCTTCCATCTCCAACATAATTTCTTAACACTGGTCCCACCCCCCACACTGCAGTTTGGAAAGGTCTGATAAGTCATTTAGTATTCCTCTGCCTCTCCTGGAATGTTTCCACAAAGTTTTGCCCATTGATCATTTACCTATCTTTTTCAGCTTAAGTGTCACCTCCCTAGAGAACTTTTCCAGATTACCCTATCTAAAATATAACCGTGTATTTCCTAACACATCACCCTTTTATCCGCTTTACGTAACTTACAATTGCTTCTCATATTCATTAACTTGTATATTATAATTTCCCTCCAATAAAATATAAGCTCTATGAAAGCAGAAACCATTCTGCTGTGTTCATCTTGTATCCTTGGCATTTTGCACAGCATCCGGTCTACAGCAGAAACTCATTAAATATTTGCTAAATAAATAAACAAGCAGATGCATGTATAGAAACCATATTAATGCAAGTAATTAATTTATATTTGTAAGCTGATCTATGTTAAATCCACTCCCCCAAAATAAATAATGTAGGACTCTCAAAGCAATCAGAATTCTCCAAAATCTGTTTGGAACTAGTAGACATTTTATCCCATCAAAAACTCCAAATGACTTACTTTTTTCTAAGCCACAATTTCTAAATTTCCAAATATTCTAAAATATCTTACTTATTTTCTTCTTTTTGATGTATTTTAAGCCTAAATTAAATGGAGGGATTAGAAATCAAAGTACCTGGTGTTTCCAGGCAATTGAAAAAGGCAATTTCATAGACTGTAAACTCCTTCATGAGACTATGAGCTCCTTGAGGGCATGTCTAACCAAATCTCTGAAACCCTATTAGTGCCTATAAAATGTCTCCTTGTGAATACACAGTGATAAGTTTGTAGACAGTGATGATAAATACATATACAATTTCACTTTGGAGTCTAAACTATTTACAAATTCTAGAATTAACAAAATGACTGTGGATACTTCATTTCTTTTCAGATTCAAAAATGGAATCATATTAAATGCACATTTGCTCAGCGTTTCAGGAATAATGAGTGCTGAGTATCTCAGGTAAGTGCTCAGTGAGGCACAGTCCTGCTGTAGGCTCAAAGGAAACTGTTTAAAGTGGTAATACGTAATGCATTCAATGGCCTGATTATGTCCTAAGGGAAGACCCACCTAAAGACTTCACTTAGTGCTTAGAAATGATTCAGAAACCTGAGGAAATCAAGTCGACCAGGAGGCAAATAATGATCAGAGGCTCTGAAAGTCTTTATTTGACATTAGGAGTTTTAAATGAGAGAAATAACGCTTAAGAATACCAGGTACTGGGTAACATTTTTACCCATCATTTTTTGAGTGAATATCTTAGAAGCTTAGTTTAGAACCAATAAACTCTCTCGATTTTGATTAAGAAATATTCAGAAGTATAAAACTCTTTTCCCATAAACTTTTAAAGTTAGCTTTCTGTGGTTTTTTTTCAGTCTTATGAATATTTTGTTGAACTGGCAGGGGATATGCAAGCCCCTCAGGAGACTCTTCCCTTAGGTAGTAAGTTCTGGAAAAAAAATGTTAAGAGTTGGGATCTCATAATGCTAGAATACAAGACATCACCAAAGTGATTTTGATTAAAACAGGCCAAAGAAGGCATACCAAATTATCTAGGTGATAATGCTCTGGTAAATCAGAAAATTCTATCCAGAAAGACTTATCAGGTATAAAGACGATAAGAGCGTTAAAGGCAGTCATAAAGCAGCTTGTTAGACCATCATCAAGGACTACTATTCCCTTTAGGTGAGTATATCACTTATTTGAGGGGGAAAAGGGGAGACATTTACCTATCCACTCCCATTCCCCACTGATCAATGATTCATGCCCACCAAGTGTTAATCCACCCAAATTTGGAGGTTGCACAAATGTGGACACCAAGAGGTGCAAGCCTGAAACTAGGTTGAACCTACAATAAGCTGTCAGAGCCCACATGGAATTAGTCCTTCCAGTGGTGCTTGAAATGAGATATCTGAGGCCAGGTGTAAGCAGCAGCACAGAGGATGTAACCAATTACACTTCCTAAGCAAGCTCCAAATTTTTGTCAACGTGGATTTAAAAAGATCCTGCAATAAGGGTGCCTGGGTGGCTCAGTAGGTTAAGCTTCTGACTCTTGATTTCAGCTCAGGTCATGATCTCACCTTTTGTGGTGAGACCCCATGTTGGGCTCTGCACACTGACCATGTGGAGCCTGCTTAGTATTCTCTCCCTCTCCTCTTTCTCTGTGCCTCCCCTGCTCACATGCTCTCTGTCTCTCTCAAAATAAATAAACTTAAAAAAAAAATCCTGCTATAAATAAATAAATAAATAAATAAATCTTGCTTCAATATGTATATTTATGTGTGTGTGCACACAACAATACTACCCTATTAAGAACTCTAGTTTTTTTGTTTGTTTTTTGTTTTTTCTGTTCTAATCTTGGCAAAAATGTTGCCCTAGCCCAGCCCTTCCAATCAATAAACTTCTCATAGCTGTACAGAATTTTCAGTGACAGCCAAATACTATTTAGTTCTTCACACACACGAAAAGATACCTGTCAGATAAAATCAAACATGGTTCACTTCATTCAGAAAAGAATATGTATGGCTGTAGAATGTTTTGTGTGCATTAGTCCCAATTCTGCTCTCCCTTTGCCTCAGAAATGATGAAGTAAAGACCTTGAAGATTTATAGCAGCAACAAAATTTTTTCTACATTTTAATGAGAATTTAAGATTATGATTACACGCATGTTGTTTTTCTTCTCTGTTTTTTTTTTATTATTTCCCAAGTGATTTGGAATCATATAAAGTGCAAAGGTTTTCCTCTGTTTATCAATACCAGGGCCAAAAAATGCACATTCACAGCATTTTATGTTGTAAAATTTTGGAAATATGCAGATAAGTTTCCCATAGTGGATGCAATTCTAAAACTGTAATTATTTATTTCTAGATTTGTAATAAACATTCTTAAAGAATACATTTTCAAAAATCTGAATAATAGCAAAAAAAAAAAAAAAAAAGCATGAAACAAAATGGTGATAGGGCAGGTCAGATATTAGCCTTACCAGATAGCAAAACTTAATCCAAAGCCATCCAAGGTAGGAAGAATAATGGCCTCCAAAAGCTGCATCCTAATCTACACAACCCCAGTGATTATATTACATGGCAAAAGGGATTTTGCATGTGTGATTAAAGGTAAGGACCTTGAGATGGAGAGATTATCCTAGATTATGCAGGTGAACCTGATCTAATTACTTGAGCCTTTTTGAAATAGCCTGACCTTAAGACAGAGGATAAGGGCCCTGAGGATAGCATTGTAGTCCTATTTAAATGGAGTAGAGAATCTTTCAGGCTGCAGAGAACCAGAGAGATGGCAGCCTGCAACTGATTTTACCTGTCATTGCTGCCTTGGAAGACAAAGGAAGGAATTCCATGAACCAAGGAATGCCAGTATTTTCTAGAGCTGAAAAAATGCATGGAAATAGTTTTTCCCAGAGCCTCCAGAAAGGAACACAGCCCTGATTTTACTGCAGTGAGACCCATGTTAGACTTCTGTCCTCATAAGTATTAACATACTATCTTGATGTTATTTAATTCACCAAATTTTGGTAATTTGATACAGAAGTAATAGCAAGCTAGTACACCATTATAATCAGTTCACTGTGATATTAGAAGAGGAATAAATAGCAAACAGGTGAGTGAAATATAAGATAATGTGGAAATAGATCCCAGTTTACATAAGAATTGAGGATTTGTCCAAGATGGCCATTCCATTCAATGTGGAAAAGGAAATGGTGACAGAGTTACACAGCTGAGCTGGTACAAGTTCTATCTACCTGGAAGAAAATAAAACCAAGTCCTTATCTTGGACCAAGAATAAGGAAAAATTCTTGGTGGATCTTAGCTTTAATGAAAAAAAGTGAGTAATATAAATCTTATAAGAAAAACTAGATTATATCATACACAACAAATACATAATAGGTTGTTGACATGGTTGTGGGGAAAGATGATTTGGATGAGGAAACAGGGGAGACAACTGAAAAATGAAAACAAAAAGGAAGATTTATTTTAAAAGTATGTATGATATGGGTTGCCTGGGTGGCTCAGTCAGTTAAGCGTCTGACAGGCTCAGGTCATAATCTCGCGGTTCATGAGTTTGAGCCCCGCATCCGGCTCTGTGCTGACAGCTCCCGCAGGCCTGGAGCCTGCTTAGGATTCTGTGTCTCCCTCTCTTTCTGCCCCTTCCCCACTCATCCTCTTTCTCTCAAAATAAATAAGCATTAAAAAATGAAAGTATGTATGATATAATAACAATTATATGTAAAATTATTTGTGTACATATAAATAACTTCTAATAAAGCATAAAGACAATTCTTTGAATATTTGCATCTCTTTCCTGTCTTTTGGCTTATTTCAATTTTTCATATTGTTTTAGTGATAAATGAAGAAGATCTGAACATTGTATAAATTACTGTGAGTTAGTAATATATTCAGATTCCATAGAACACAAAGTATAAAGAAAGATGCTTTTAGATACCGCCTTCTTAATGTTCTCAAAATGTCCACAGGTTGTTCAGTATTATTAGATGTTCACTCAAAACCCTTACTTGCCTAGAGTATCTCTGATCCCTGTTTTATCATCCTTCCTCTGCTCTGTGCTGACAGCTCTCCAGTTGAAATTATCTTCTCCTTGCAGTCAAATTTTAACAATCCAGTTATCTTTTTTCTCTCTTTATTATTCATCTGTCTTAAACCAAATGAGAGGATTTTTTTTTTTCCGGTGGGACTTACTCTCTACACTTTTTCAAAATGAAAGTAACTTTCTTTATTGTAGAATTGAATTCATATCAAAAAAGGTCTGAACCCCATTTAAAAGACGGTTTTGTAAGGAAAGAATTGAAAAGATTTCTTTATGAAATAGCTTCACCTTAAGACAGAGGATAAAGGCCCTGAGGACGGCATTATACGGAATCTCAAAGGTACTCTTCTAAATAATGCTAATACAGCTAAAAAAAAAAAGGGGGGGTATGATGCAGAATTTAGAAAGCACTGTCTCAGGAGAAAGTAGGCACCACTTATCACCCAGGATGGCAGTGGCCTTCCTGTCTAGTCCACGGTCTAAAGAAAGGCCTAATGAGGACAGACAATAGACAAAGAGCATTTGAGGAGAATGGTAGAGAGAAGAAAAAGGAGGGAGCAAGAGAAGAAAAATAAGATCAGGTGAAAGTGATAATACAACTCTCCACGGAATGAATCTACTTGCTAACTCTAATCTGGTCCAAAGCTTCATGTTTAATAAATCCAGATTGTGAAATACTGTGAGGTAAAATGGAGTTTGGAAATGAGAGCTCCCTGGGAGCAGAGCAGATACTCCAATCGGGCCATGTTTTGTGTGGTCATGTTTTGTGTGGCCTGCAATGTTTAACTGCAAAGTGATTTTATCAGACATCATGGATAGAGAGATATCAGACCACTAGTGCTATAGAGATAAATGCTACTCTATCCTTTTCCTGCACTCAGTGGCAACTCATCTGGTTATTAATCAAAGCTTCTTTGACATAACTCTGGTGGATGAAGTGGGGGGAGGGAGAAAGACACTGAAGTGTGAAGAAGTGGCGATATGGCTGACATTCTTCAAGAAGCAGTGACTCTCAGAGATGATTGGCATCTTGAATTTCTAGGAAAATGCTTAGCCTCCTCAGCTCTGGATTTCTGTTTGAAATTCAGAGGAAAATTGACTGAACATAATACTGCTGCCAAATTTAGAAACTTGCGTACAT
This sequence comes from Panthera uncia, assembly GCF_023721935.1. Lineage (NCBI taxonomy): Eukaryota > Metazoa > Chordata > Mammalia > Carnivora > Felidae > Panthera > Panthera uncia. The sequence goes on along the minus strand of NC_064811.1, from coordinate 107,644,559 downwards.
ATTCTGCAGAAAATATCATGGGCTATTTAGAGTCTACTTTAAATATCTATAGATTATATTTCCAGTTTAATACCTGGGGCATTAACTCTATTCATTTCACCAGCTTCAGTGAATTTCACTTTTAGAACATAACACTGCATTGAAAATGTGTCCTCTAACCTATGATATTTATGTATCATTTAATATGAAATTTATGAGGTTCCATTTCTGATTTCCAAATAGATGCAAATTAGTACACAGAGTATTTACATTCCTTCATTTCTAACCCACATACATAAAGTTTGACTTTAAAATGCCACTGTGCTTGTCTGTTTCATAGAAGCTGTATGTATTTGTGCGTCCTTTGTATCTCTAGCACACTCTGGATTTCACTTTTTAATTTAATATTGGGCAAGGATCGGCTATAAAAATACTATGCTATTGAGGGTAGAAACGAATTGTTTTTTTTTTTCTTTTAATTCCTGAGATATTTATAGGTTAAAGTAGAATGTGTAACTACATTATCAGCTAACATTTTCATGTCTTTGGAGATTAGCAGTTAAAAATCTATGAAATCTTTTTGCTACTCAGATAACATTCTAGGTAGAGGAGATATTTTGGTCTGCTCCATTTACTTTGTTCAGAGAGGAAAGATCTTCAGAAAAAGAGTGTCCTGTTTGTTGCAGATAAGTAAATGTTTGTTTGAACAAAATAGCTATATTCTCTTTCTTTTAATAAGCATTATATGTTGGCTAAATACCGTGAACTATTTGCACTTCCACAGGTGATATGTTGGTGGTGAAATGCAAACCTATGACTTAAAATCATAAGGAATTTTCAGAAAATTCCTTTCCAAGGAAGTGGATGACAGTGGTTGGACAAATCTCCTTTGAATGTAGTCACTGACTTTGCAATAGTGATTGCAAAGGGGAAACCTGCTGTTTAGGAACCAGTAGTTTTTGTGCACAATTTGGGCAAAATATTTGAAATGTCAGTAATTTGGGGATATTATTGTTGATATGCTATACAAGTAATTCTGCTTCAGGAATTGAAACACAGGAAAGTGACATAAATACTTTAAGAAACATACTAAGACAGTGTGTATGTCTTCTACACCTTCCTCACTTTCTTCCCAATTGCATCTCATGCAAAGCTGTTTATACTTACGACTTACCTCTTTTTTGTCTTCTGATAAATTTGTGATATGTAATCTGTTCTTTGGCTTCCAAAAAAAAAAAAACAACAAAACCATTCATTCAGCCAACAAGATGTCCTTACCATACTAATTATTGGTCTTGAGCTGTATAAAAACTGTATTGAAATGGTCTGAGTTAAAAAAAACTACCTTTTTTTTAAGTGAAAGATGAGTATTTAAAAATGTGTTTGCATAAAATATGAATAAAAAGTAAGCTAGTACAAGCAGATAGAAAAATAATTGATCTTCTCTCTCAGATTTAAGATAAAATCAAATCACTACAAGAATTCAGGACACTTGGATTCCATGTCCTGCTTTTGTCACTAGGTATGTGAGGGGGACAGTAATGTCCCCATTCCTCCATTTCTTTCCTTGTAAAATAAGGCTACTAATTTTTAACCTTATTTGATAAAATTATTATGAAAATCAATTTGTAAAAATGCTCTGTAAACAGTGAAGGCATAGACAAATACAAAGTGGCATTGTGGTAATTCCCAGATTTTTGAATCATGTTTTGTTGTCAACTTGGAAGGAAACAAATTCCAAAAACTTCTCCTATGAGTATCCTCTAGATTCTGATTTTTTTTCTTTCTCATTAGCATACAAGAAATTTAGCAGGTTATATCTAAGTGAATGCTATGCTAAGTGTATTCCTCCAGAATCTAGAGCTCTAAGTCAGTGAAACTTTAGGAATTAAAACATCATGGCCGAATGGAGAATTTTGCTTTTGCGGTTTCTACTCCTTTCATCCTACACTTTGTTTGCTTGTTTTTATTGCCTCATTAAATAGCTCCAGAATACAGGTTAATACTAATATCACAGGAACTATTTTCCAACAGATTTTCAACATTTTACAACTTGAACTCAATGATACAGGAAAGATTCATGCTCTGTCCTTTTTTATATCTAAGTATTCATAAGTTTACAGAAATCTACTTTGAAGTTATAAACAAGTAGGTGCAGACTTGAACATACAATATTCCTGGACCTTCTGATAACATTTTGTCTGAAACAAAAAGTAAAATGCGTTTATTTCCATTTATTGTGAAGAACGGTATTTGACAATTTTTTTTTTTTTTTGGCCAAATAAATAGACCTCACGTCAGTTCAATAAAGATTTTTTATCCTATATCCTAGGAAATTTGGACCACTGATACCTTTTAACAGTATAATACCGTTAATTTTTAAGTTAATTTATTTATTTTGAGAGAGAGACAGAGAGTGAGCATGAATGGGGGAAGGGCAAAGTGAGGGAGAGACATTATCCCAAGAAGGCTCCACGCTGCAAGTGCTGCCATTGCAGAGTCAGAAACTGAGAGATGATGACCTGAGCAGAGATCAAGAGTCTGATACTCAACCAACTGGGCCACTCAGGCACCCCAATACTGTTAATATTAATAGAGAACTTTCTTAGCAGTTCAGGATCAAGTCATTTATATCTTTCCACTGCTAATAAGAAACCAATCATTGGAGGGGCGCCTGGGTGGCTCAGTCGGTTAAACGTCCGACTTCAGCTCAGGTCATTGAGTTTTTATTTACTAAGTTGAGTCCGTGAGTTGGAGCCCCACGCGCTGGGCTGATGGCTCAGAGCCTGGAGCCTGCTTCGGATTCTGTGTCTCCCTCTCTCTCTGCCCCTCCCCCATTCATACTCTGTCTCTCTCTGTCTCAAAAATAAATAAACGTTAAAAAAAAATTAAAAAAAAAAAAAGAAATCAATCATTGGAGATAATTGAAATCCAGAAATCAAGATTTTAGAATAGAATCATACATTAATATCCTAATACATACACATAAATAAGTATTTATCACCCAAACAAGTATATTTATTTTCTATCATACCCATTAAGGTACATTATTTACTGATTCTATAATAATTCTACAAATATTTTATTAGCTTTCAGATTGTAGGAAAACTTGGTAAATATGTCAAAATTTTCAAGTGTCTTAAGAGTGATAAAATTAAGCAATATATTGAGGTATATTTTTTATGCACTTGAATTTCATTCTTATATTTTCATTCTGGGTTTATTTGTTTTCATTGTTGTTTTCTCTTTTTTTTTTCTTTTCCTTTTCTTTTTTATCTTCCCTGCTATTCTTTCCATCTTTCCCTAAGTAAATTATTTCCCCTGACCTGATAATAAAATATATATTTTACAGTTATTCATTGAATACAAAATGCCCATTTCTCCCATCAAGATAGACCATTTTACCCACCAAGCCTTTAATTTACTTCCTACCACATTATGATGAAACATGTAGACTATTTTTTTTGCCTTATCTCTCTTCTGCTCTTTTCTCAGCCTCACTTCTAAAAATAAGTTAGAATGTTTTTGTCACTCCCCTCTTTGACCTGCAAGCCATTGCTAATGCAAAGGTTTGGTGAAATTATTTAGAATTTTTAGGTATATGTCAATATTGGAAGGTCTCTTATTACATATCCCTTTTGTTACGTATCTTTATTTAGGAAAGATATTACATATTCTTAGTGTATTTTACTTATTTAGCCTTAGTTATAAAAGATGGTGAGAGAAAGATTAGTTGCTCACTGTTTCCTCTTTTCTTTCATATCTTAAAGCATTTGTTCTAGTTCACATTTTTTAGTTGGTCCAAAGACTATTCCTTAAATATTTTCTTCAATGGAGTTATATGGATGTATTTTCTGGGTTGTTACATATCTTCGTTTTTTTTTTTTTTTCCTGGCAAGTTAGCATATAAGGATTCTCAGACTGCAAACCTTCTTGCTTTGCAGTTCACAGATGCTTTTAGTATTCTACCTTCCAGGGCCACAGATGAGAAGTTCAATGCCAGTCTGTGATTTTTTTCTATTTGCTTTAAAGCTGATTTTTTTTCTTTCTCATTAGCATACAAGAAATTTAGCAGGTTATATCTAAGTGTATGCTATTTCTCTTCAGTCTGAAGGCTGGTAAACCATTAATTAATGGGTCTCAGATTTCTCTTAACCTCAGAAAAATTTTCTTCCATGATTTCTTTGTAAGTGTGTCTAACATTTAGTCCTCTTTTCCCCCTGGAACTATGTTAATTGTTAATTGCTTGTTAGGTCACCAGGAATCTATGTTCTATGTCATTTTTTTTTTCTTTCTTCTCATGATTTCTACCTCTATATAATTTGCCTTTATCTTGGAGCTATTTCTTGCACTTCATTGGGCAGCACACTGATTCAGTTACCAAGTGATGTATCATATCTTCAAATCAACTATTAAATTGTTTCAATGACAAGTCACAGTTTCATTTTAAACATTTATTTTATTTTATTCTGTTAAATTTTAGGTATGAAACTTTCTTTTCCTTATGTACTTTTGCTAGTATATTTTGTTCGAGTGGTTGTTAGTCTCATGCTGCAGTTATGTTTTGCAGGGTAAATGTTATTCTCACCAGACTGATCACTCTTTCTGAGTGCTGTTCATTTTAGATGGGTTGTAACTTGTCAGGTTGAGCTCCAGGCGCTCAGGTATGGTTGTTGTTACCAAGCAACAAGAGTTCCACAGGGGCTTTGAGACAAAACATCACTTCCTTGATGGTCTAGTAGTGAGCAAAAAGGTAGGTTTCCAGGCTTCTCTGAACACCCCAAAGGATCCTCTCTGGTCTGCCTAGATCATCTATGCCCTGCATCTCAGAAGGCTTGGCCCAGCTGTCCATTGGCTTTGTACCCAGAGGAAACAGATATATTTGTGTCCCTAAGATATCTACAATTCTCTAAGAACCAATAACAGCCCATAATGCTCCATCTTTCATACTTCTTTCAAGGCTTCCAGTGACCAGTGTTCTCCATGTAACTCCAACAAAATCCAGGCTTCACTTGCTTATACTCATCCACCTGAAGGCACAAACTACCATGAAGCTCAAGGGAAGAAAATATTTTGGGGCTGGAAGTAGAGGAAAAAGGGAGTGTATGTTCAGACTGCATATACCTTATTTGTTCTCAGAACTCTACCGAAGTGTTAAAAAAGGAAAAAAAATAACTGAATTATACAACTTTTTTAGAGTTAACCTATATATGATCAGATCATAGTATTGTAAATTTATATATATGTATATATATATATATATATTCATATTTATAAGGATGCATTTATATTGACCCATTCAAAATAGCAGATTATGAGCGCTGGGTGGCTCAGTCAGTTAAGCATCCAACTTCGGCTCAGGTCATGATCTCATGGTCGTCGGGCTCCGTGCTGACTTCTCAGAGCCTGGAGCCTGCTTTGGATCCTGTGTCTCCTTCTCTCTCTGCCCCTCTCCCACTTATGCTCTGTCTCTCTCTGTCTCTCAAAAATAAATAAATGTAAAAAAAAAGTTTAAGTAGCAGATCATAGAATTCTATTTCCAAGTCCTAGAAAGATAAGTGATCTTTTTAATTTAACTTTCTTCCTTGTGTTTTGTATTTTTCTAGTTTTCTAGCATGTGTAGAAAGTACATGATAGTGTGTGTGTGTGTGTGTGTACACTGATATAATCACAAAGGTTTTTATAACACTTTAGGTGTTCAGCATATAGGTTAAGTATTATTTTAGTTTGTCTACTGGACTTTTGAAGCCCTGAGTGGGTTGCCTTTTTTGACTTGCTTTTAGATATTTCGTGCATTTAGAATGTTTTGAAATCATAAATCTTTTGCTTTTTTAAATTAAGAAAGTAGTAGCTACTGAAGTTTTATCTACTGATAAAGGCTACATCCTCTATATTGAAGCCTAGCCCACTGTTATCAAATGCAGCTTTGCTTTCTGTTTTTTGTTTGTTTGTTTTTTTTTATCATACATGTGTGAAATTATACTTTTCAGCAGTCTACTACAGACTCCTGTTGAGAAAGAAATGTATTATCTCAGCTGGACACAACTCCACTAAAATATTGAAAATGAATGAATGGCAGAAACACTAAGTATGAAATTTAGAGTGTAACCAAATACTCCCTAGTCAACAGTGACTTAAAAGTTAATGTCACCTTCTGGCAGGTGTAATATATAGGTTTTACTCAAGAAAATTCATGTTGCTAATATTTATGGCTCCTTCTCCATTTCTTGCAATAAAGGAATTCTACCTTTTTTTAAAAAATATAGAACTTAATTTTTAAGATCTAAATCTTATTCTTAGATTTTATGTAAGGGAGTATTGGACATGAAATCAATCTAATATTATTATTTGTAAGGACAGAAAAAGTCAAGGAACAAAGTTTTATCTATTTAGCAGTAGGACTAAGGGACATGGAAGTCCAGAAGCCTGCAAGGTATTTTTCTCAGAGTGGATATTTTTAATCTCTCCTAAACTTCCCAGAAATATACACAGACATTTGCTTCAGTGGAATCGGAGGCCCATATTATTTCCCCTTCTATTGTATCTCTTACATTGAACTTTACATTTTATTTTCACATGTTTGATCTCTCATTAAGCTATGGGTTATTTCAGGGAAAATGCTATAGCTTACTGTTTTTGTGTCCTTAGTAAGGCACACAGCTTAAATAAATGAACAAATACTAGAGTAATCTGCAGCAGATTGCAAGAATCTAAGAAAATGGGCAACCACACACAGAAACAAAAAACAAAAACAAAATAAAAACCTCAATCAACTATATAGAACAAGCAAAGGAAACAATTACCAGATTTTAAAGATATTGTAAAAGAAAAAAAATGGAATTTTGTTTTGTCTTTAGTAACTTTTCTGTTATATGTTATCATATAGGTGCTTTAAATTTACATGTCATTACCACAACAAAAGTAGGATCTAGTAGAAAACATTCACACGCACCCATGCGTGCGCATACACACACACAATAAATGTTATCTCCTGTATCAGTCAAAATTATGCTGCAACTAACAAATTGTGTGGCAGAAATTTCAATAAATTAGAGTGCTATTCATTCATGCAGGCAATTCTGGACTGGTTTAAAGCATCTTTAAAGTCATCAAGAAAGCAGGATGATTTTTGTCTTTCTGTTCCACCATCAGTTGTGTTTACCATCCTCAAGATTGCTGCATGGTTCAAAAATAACTGCTGGAACTTCAGCCTTCCCAGTTGTTGCCGATGAGGAGAAAGAGAATAGCAAAGGAAATTTACTTAAAATGTGTTGGTCACACATGTCTTCAAGGAGGATGTAAATGCAGCTTTTCAGCAAAGCATCTTGCCAGTATTCTAGCACCAAAAAAGGACACAAGAATGGAGGGCAGGCAGACAGCCAGAATTTCTTACCACATCACAATTCCAAAGAAAAGCTCAATTAACTGGAATAGGCCCTTGATTCAAATTGGATATATGGAAACTCACAAATAACGTGTGGTACTGAATTCTACCCATTTGGAATACAGATCTTCAGATGGAAGGATAATCTATCTTTTCCAAAGGACTGCTTCTGTTTAGGTCATAAGCCTAAGTCAACTTTGCTGAAGGTCAAAGAGAATGCAAAATTCCTGCCTTTACAAATAGCAGGCCAATCTCTGATTACTCTTACTCATTCAGCCATAGTACTTACCAAGAATATAATTTTTACAAATTAGATACTATTTTAAATTTAAATAGTTTACATTTGCACAAAGGGCTGGCTTCATGGATGTATATAACTTGTGTAGTCTCATAAGATGCCAAGCTCAAAAGTGTCCTGTCCTCATTCTCCACTGTTGCCTTCTTAAAACTCTGGGGCCGCATGTTTTGAATTTGCAATAGGAATCACAAATTATGTAGCTAGTCCTTTTCCCATGTAACATAGCAGAAGAGTCCAGAAAATAATCAGAAAAAACACTATTGAATGCTTAATACCCAAGGAATAAAAAATAATTGTCCACTACTGGCTGTAGATTAAATATATTTATGTTGCCATAGGTAACATTTACTAGACATTGTAAATAGCATACAACTTAGAAATCACATAAATTGTGACCCTGGAGCTAATTAAATTCAGCATCTAATGGAGTGAAATTTATTGACAGCTCACTAAAATGAATTAAGAGAAGCACTAACTGCAGTGTGTTAAAAGTAATAAAATGTTGATTTTTTTTTCCCTAAGCTCTTGGAAGATTATTATAAAATTGCTCTAGGCCACTCAGTTAATGTGCTACACCCAATTACTATTCTTAAATCAGTGAGGACATGTCTATTTATTGAAAAGTAACTTACTTGTTATTGTTTCTAATTTTTATTCATACTTAAGAAATTGGACACTTATTAAATATTGAAATTGAGCAAGGCACATCATAGATGTCAGGTTAATGACATGCAAAGACCAATTTGCATTGTATTATCTGTTTTCAGGCACTTTTCATTTCTAACATAATTTTAGCACAGGGAGCATGAATCTATGTAACCTTCTTCCATGATTTAATTTATAAAAGCTGAAATTTTTCACAAAGAGAAGAATATTACGGGCAAATACAGACTCTTATTCACTTTATAGGGATGAAAATCCTTTTGAAAACATTCTCATGGACAGTGAAGATTATATTCAAGCCCCAACTATTCAAGGAAACAAACAAAAAAACCTCATTTGTAGCTGTTATCCGTAATCAATTCATATCATCAAGCTGCATATTATACAAAAGGCAATACCCCCTCCTCTTTTCTCTTGTAACCTAAAAAATTCAAGGAAACAAAAGGAAATAAAATGTATATAGATGATAGCACAAGGAGCTAAAATATCAATGTAATCAGAAATTTTTTTTTAAGGAAATACATAAAACTTCAATCTCAATGTCAAGGTAGAGAAACCAAGGTAGATATTTAAATGGTATAAATTAGCCATTGCTTATTCCTATAAAAGAATTGGGGTTAAGTGTTTTGTTTTAAATTAGTATTTCAGATTTTGTTTGTTTGTTGTTAATTTTTAAACCAGAGAGCTCCCTTAAAATAGTTCAATGCACAGAATGTCTGGGTGGCTTAGTCAGTTAAGTGGTTAAGTGTCCAACTCTTGATTTTGGGCTCAGATCATGATCTCATGGTTTGTGAGTACAAGCCCTGTATCAGGCTCTGCATTGACAGTGCAGAAACTACCTGGGATTCTCTCCCCCTCTCTCTCTGCCCCTCCCCCACTCTCTCTCTCTCTCTTAAAATAAACTTTACAAAAGTAGTTCAATGCATGAGATCAACATTGTAAACTTTACAGCAATATTTCACGTAGGTGCGGAGAAATTATCCTAACTACTGTTAGCCTGTGAAAGGGAATACGAAGCGTGTTTTACCAAAGCCATAAGCCCACTGTTTACAGTTTGAATGGAATAGTGCAGTCCAGCTCAAAATGCCTTTTAAAAAAGCAAAAAGAAAAGTTCAGTCTTTGCTCCAATTCTTTGGCTAATTGACATGAACCTCTACTTTGTTTTATTAGTGAAGATGAATCCTTTAAAAGTTGATGATCTGGCAAAAGAATGTTATACTCATCTTGTAGTAAATGGACACAAGCTAATGTAAAACTAAATGAATGCTGAAAAATGGAGCAGCAGGAGTTACAAAAGCAGAAAACTAAAATGATTAAAAACAATCCATCAGTCCTAAAGAAATTCTGCTGTTCACAAAATTCTTAAGGAACCTATTCCTTCCTAAGGAACTATTTTTGCATTACATCAAAATGTCGTGTTTCCTACCTATAAAAATGTCATTTTATATAAGGCAATATTTTAAGTGGAAAACACATAACTTTTCACAGCCCCACATTAAAACATTGGCAAGTGACCTATTTAAAATATTCAGGCACAGGGAGCCCACCTGTGAATGCCTCCTTGTCCCCTGACTCAGGATCCTGCAGGTTCAATAATCAGTGGGGATGAAGGTGTGTCCACCTCCATTATTTGCTGCACTGACACAGAAAGATAGATTAAGATATTTAAATGTTTAGATCTTTATATTTTAGCAAATTCTTACCAAAAACTTAAATATATAAGTGTATAAAGTTTAAGAAAACAAGTAATTCAACTAATCTAGAACTGATGCTTTTTGTGCTTTGTGTGAGAGGGGGCTAGAGGGGCTGTGGGGTCAAGTGCAGGTGCGATTCTTGAAGACGAAAGCTATTATCATTATCCTAAAATCAATGGAAAGTTATTGACGTATGCCCAGAAGGAGATACTCAGTACACATGGACTGGTCTTTCTCCCTAGGTACCATTACTTGAAGTAGTCATCTATGGCTGACCCACATATGACCCCAAACATAACTTCCGTGTAACTCTAACTAACCAATATATTACTAGCTGTGTAACAAACATAATATTAGGAAGATTATGATGCCCCCTCTTGAACACATTAACAGATATAAAGGTTATGTGCTTCATCTGGAGAAATAGATTAAATACACATAAGGTTCAAAATACAAAACAGAAGAAAATGGCTCGGTGCTTTAATATGAGAATGCTGAAAATGTGTTGCTGTTTTTTTTGTTTTTTTTTCCTGTCCTGAAACATGAATATCTTATTAAAATAGTATTTTTGTAGGAAAATGCAACATTTTTCTATCTCCAACCTATAAAAGCAAGATAGAATTGTAACACCAGTAAGCAGTCATAAAATAAACCCTACAGTCCACGTGTTTAAAGAAATAGGGTTTGGAACAACAGAAAGAGTGGCCCCCCTCACTACCTTCTCCTCGATATGTAGCTATATATGTCTGTATAGCTGTATACATATATATATTTTCCCCAAACATATATAACATATTATTAACATATATAACATATATTATTTTCCCCAAACAAACTAACAGCATTTCTAGAGGAAAGGGACCTTAGAGGCAAATGAGCCCTCCCTTTCACATGGAGCAGAAGTTCCTTCTACTGATTCTGCATTGCTCCATTCACGGTTGGGCACTTTATGGAACCAAAATCTTCCCTCTTTTAACAACCACCCATTACACCCAATTGGATTGAGTGTAGCAACATAGAATTAGTTTTAATTCCCTTTTAAAGTGAATTACTACCACGTATTTGAATATATTTACTGTTTTCAGTTTGTTTTCTGTTGTACACATCCACACATCCAGCTCTTTCAGCCACCCCTCCAAGGCCCTGTGTGGCTGGGGCCACCCTGCGTCTCTGGATTCCTCTTGTTCCACCTTCTCTTTCACATATTATGTGCTAGCCACACCCATCTTTCTTTTTGTGCCTTTAACCCAGAACACTTGTTTCTGCCTAGGTCTTTATGCTTACTATTCCCAGTGGCCCGTGGCTCCAGATTCACATGGCTAACTCCTTTGGATCTTTCAAAGTCAAGTTCAAATGTTACCTCCATTTGTTCATAGCAGGGTTTGAAACTATTTTGTTTACTTAGTGGTAAATGATTGTTTCATCTCCCCCATGATGGAATGGAAGTTCCACAATTATGGGGCCCTTGACTGCCTTATTGACTGCTGAGTCCTATAGTTAGCAGATCAGTTCCTGGCACATAACATCTATATAATAAAAATTTATTTATGAGCAAATGTATTCTATATTCCATAAAACAGCTAGAATGTTCTTATATGATTACAGACTCAGAAGCAGTTACATCACTTTTGTGCTTACAGCTATGAAAGCCCTTCCCATCTGGGATCAATGCAGATAGTTGTTCAGGCTATGTACTACACCACTCTGTGAGTTGTTATTTAGGTAGACTACAGTGTGAACCAAACTCACTGGAGCTGTGCAATGCCAAGGCCTGTCTCATTGTTCCTCAGAGTAAATGCAAGCTCTAACACCTGGCTTATAAAACCCTCAATATCTGGTCCCACCCCTCTTTCTGCTTTATCTTTCCTCCTCTTCTCCCTTGAAATTACTCACCAAACTTCCTGACTTACTTTCAGCTCCTCATAGCACTTTGCTTTCTCTGATATTTCTTCTACAGAGAACAATTTATGCCTTTCTTTCACACTCTGGTCCTTGCAACACCATCTATTCTCACCCCAAACTTGATTAAGCACCCTTTTATATGTTCTCTTTATTTTCTTTGCTCTCCCTCTCATATCATTCATCACCTTATTGTGGTTTTCACTTGTCTGTCTTCTCCTTCCTTCTAGAAGGTGGGGACTGTATTTGTCATATTTACCATTGTATCTCCAAAATATCTGACAGGGAGCTAGATGAATTTATCATGTGAATGAGTAAGTAGTCATAACATGCTTTACATATTGTATATGATCTTCGTCTTCTTTTTTTTTTTTGTATTCTCTATTTTATCATTTTCCAATTTTGAAATGTAGGACTCATATTTGATTTGTATTTGTGATCAGATTTCACCTTGTGCTGATCAATACAGAAAACAGTATTCTTATATTAATATAGCTTATTAGTATAATTCAGTATGTCACTATTTTTTTACTCAAAAAAAATCCAAAAATATTACTCTACTAAATCTGTGTTGACCAAATTCATATTTAACAAGATCATCTCATCACTATTTGATTTCATCCGTGTTTTCTATTTCTATTGCATGAATATTTTTAGCAGATATATTTATTTTTCTTAGAAATGAGCTTGGCACTGAAAAGTCTGCATAGAAATGATAAGTAAAATATATTTAGGTCCATCTCCTCATTCTTGGTAGTCATAACTTGAACACCTTTTTGATCTTGTTTTATACCTAGTAAATTCCATGTGGCATTTAAATCAAATTAATTTCTGTGACTTTACTAGGACATTGTTACCAGATTTTTGAAGGTCGCATATTGTGACACTGATTGCCTCATAAACAACTCAAGCCTGTGGGAGCAATAAGAGGGGCATCCTGGCACTCACCTTCACCCCCCCCCATCCCATTTTCTGAGCATGGAAAGCAAATACATCCTACTGCTTGTCACCCACTTTTTAAAGAAAAGCCACATCCTCCCTATAATTTAGCGTTCCTATTAAAGAAATTTTTCTCATGGTTGGATCCTTTAATTTTCAGAAGCAGTGTCATTATCACAGAAATACCAGTACTAGCCCTAGAATATACATTCAAAGCAATATTACTTGCATTGACCTATTATTTAGCAAATGGCTCTCTCCACATTTTTAAAATCAGGTGGATTCATGCTGCTACTGTAATCTGATTATAGGCTAAGACAAAATTTTAATTTATTTTAAATGGCATCAAATTCAAAATGCAAATCAATATCACTACGATAGGATCAAAATGCCTTTCGAACGCAGAGCAGACAAGGTAAGAATGATTTTCTTTGAGTATTATCTTTTAGGTATAAAATTAAGAACTAGATATTAAATCACAGAGACGAGCTGATCTTCTTAAGAAGCTCAATGAATATGAAAGCAAAATGAATGACATGAGAGGTATTAGACTTCAGCGAGCCTGAGCAAAGAGTGGGGCAGGCTGAGTGTGTGAGATAAACATCCCAGAGAAGATGGAAAAGGGGACAGTGACTGGGAGCTGCAGGAAAGATACCACTCTGGCAAAAGTAGACAGATAAAGTGTGATAAAGAGCTTTAAAAGGTAAAAACTCCCGTCAAGTTTCAGATGGCAGATGTTACTGTATAGGAATCCAGGGTGGAATCATAGCATAAGATAGAAGAATATGCCTGATAGAAATAAATAATTACAGACGATAGAAAAGTCAAGAAAGGACTTTGTTAGTTAATACTTTATTTGAAAGCAACTGCATTAACAAGGCAATGATGAATATTCTAGGACAAACATAAAGGGCATTATTGAAATGGTAGATATCAGTCAGGAGAATTGGAAATGAGCTTTCTTTATTTAGGAACAAGAGTAGAATAACAAATGTGGAAGTGACATTTGGAGATACTAAAGATGTGACAATATGTTTTCGTATGTTACTATTTGCTGATGGACCTGACGATGCATCGCATCGCTGCAGAGGAACTTAGAGTGAATAATAGTTGACCATCTGGTTGCAAACTTTGACAGCCTTTGAGGATAGTAGTTCATAGGGAGTAAGGAGTAAAGAAAATAGAGTTTTACCAACTGTATCAAACTTATATGGGAGTAAAGGGGTTGCCTACTAATGAAGATAATTACCTCTTCTTGATAAGAGATGAAGGCACAAAGCTACAGCTGGATAATAAAAAATTCTTCTAGAGCAGAACAGCATAAAATTATATTCAGTTCAGGTCCCATGCATTATTAACTCCCTCAAAATTACAGCATTGCTTTTAGTCTCTGGTGAGGCAGAAGCATGTAATGGAAAGACCACAGGCTTTGAAGTCAGATAAACATGTATTCAAAATCCAGCTCCATCATCTACAAGTGTGTGATTTGGAGCAAGTCTTTTAACCAATCCTCATTTTGAAAATGAAGACATAGCTACCTATCTCACAGAGTTGCGGATGATTGGAAAAAGAAGACTTGAATTCAATATTCCTTGAACAACTATCTGTTGAATGCTACCACCTGTGAAGTACTGTGCTAGTGTCAGATTACACAAAGGTGATTGAACACAGTCTAACACCTCCTCCCCCTATGTGGCTGATAGTCTTATAAGAGAGGTAGTCACTAATCAGGCAATAACAGAACTAATGTAAAAATAACTATCATGGGAGCAGCCAGGTGGCTCAGTCGGTTAATCATCTGACCCTTTAAATTTTTTTTTTGATGTTTATTTATTTTTGAGAGAGAAACAGAGACAGAGTGTGAGCAGAGGTGGGGTAGAGAGAGAGAGAGACATAGAATCTGAAACAGGCTCCAGGCTCTGAGCTGCCAGCACAGAGTCCCATGGGGGGCTCAAACTCACAAACTGTGAGATAATGACCTGAGTGGAAGTTGGACGCTTGACTGACTGAGCCACTCAGGCGCCCTAGCAGCTGACTCTTGATTTTGGCTCAGGTCGTGATCTCACGGTTCCTGAATTTGAGCCCTGAGTTGGGCTCCGCACTGACAGTGTGGAGCCTGCTTGGGATTCTCTCACTTCCTCTCTCTCTCTATGCTTCCCCAGCTTGTGCGCATGTGCTCTCTCTCTCTCTCTCTCAAAATAAACAAATAAATTTGAAAAAGAAATAACTATCATAGTAAATGCTGCAACAGAAACAGAGCAGATAACGTGATTATTTACTGTGCTCAGAGACGTCATGGAAGCATCTGAAAAGTGACAATTGAGCTAATATTGGAAGGATGAAATGGAGTTGAATGATAGAAGAAAAGTAAAAGCAGAGCAACAAAGGTAAGCTTTGCATAAGATGACACTGGAGAGATAGGTTAAGATAGTATATGTTGGAAAGGTCAAAGTATGTGCATGGAGATAAATGAAAACGACCACTTTTCCCCTTGTATGCATTGCTGCTATAATCTGTGTCTAACCAACATGAAAACACTAAACATAACTTCTCTGTGTTCCTTAAAGTATCCCTAGCTATGTAGTAAGTGGTCATAAAAGCATTGTGAGCTACCTCTTGAGCATAGTAACACATAAAATGACAACCCTTGTACAACCTGTAATGGGATATAAAGGGGACAGTAGAAACAGGAGTGATCTCTGGGCAATGGGAAGGACCTGGGCCACTTACTTCTAGGTACCAGAAACAGCACAGCACTAGTCTCTGGACTAATTCTTTCCCTGAAGATGGTGATTCTCTCTCACGCTCATACTCCCCTGATACTTTCCCAGATTAAGATCCACTTTAACACTTGCTTTTGGCTTCTCATGTGAAGGAAAGGGCAGAGATTCTCTTAAATCTCTGGATAAGTTAATTACCCTAATTTATTCTATATGTCAGGAGAACCTAAGTTATGTTAAACTAGCAAAAACCTATAAAACATTTTAAGACAGCACACATTTATTCCTTGCTCATTTTTCATGACTTTCATAGGTAAGCCAGTGACTCTGCTCCACACTACCCTCTTTTGACGGGCAGGTTGAGGAAGCAACCACCATGTACGTAAATGTATGTCACAACCATACAGACCTCATTGGCTAAGTCAAATCACACGGCCACATCTGATTTCAAAGGAGCAGAGATGTGCAATTCTACAATGTTTCTGGAATGAGGAGAACCAAAATATTGATAAATAACCATATTGGCCACATAGATTTATTATCATTATGAATTCAAAGGACTAAAAATGAGTTTTTCATACTCACTTTCAGGGTTTCCTCTCCTCCTGTATTGTACTTTCTTTACCGTTTCCTTACTATTCCAGAACATTTATTAAACAACTTCTAGCTACTGCTGTTTATTTTCAATGACTCGCCTATAATATACATATCTTGTTCACCTTCTCTTGCCTTATAACTGTCTCTACACTGATACTCTCTGGAATTGATAGATAGCAGTCAAATAAACTTACTAATCAAAATGGCATGTTACATTGGTATAGAGAAGTATTTAAAAGTTACTTTGACAAATAATTTCTCATTTAATATCACAGCCAACTTGGAGGTTAATAGTGTCTTCATTCTATAGAGGAAGAAGTTGAAATTCAGATAAGCATAGTGACTAGCCAGGGTCAAGTGCTAATAAGTGAGAAAGTCCAGATTTGAATCTATGTCTAATAACAGAAAACACATTCTTTCCATTGCACTACATACCCTTAAATCTGACATCTACATTTCATTATTAAAATCTGTATATATATAAACCATTATTCTACAGATCACACAACAGAAAGCAAACAAAAGCTTAGGGGTTGATAAGTTACTGGTTGGTATGCATACTCCAGAGACTCTACTTCAAATTCATTAACTAAATGTAGGCACTCAGAGTCCCAGTGCATTAACCTCATCAGACATTGCAGATAATAACTGACCCCACCCAAATCACAGGATCCGGGAAGTATTGACATAAAATAATGGAGTCACATCTTCTAAGTAGTAAAGGGATTAAAATACAGTCAGAGATAAAAGAAGTAAAATACCCTTTCAAAATGTAAATTACTTCTTCCATAGCAACAATGATAATGTACTAATTCTAAGAGTCAAATAAATTATTCAAGGACACTGCCATTTAGTTTGTTTCTTGACTCCATAGGGAAAAAGTAATTACGTCTAGCCTAGCCAGGCCTATAACAGATGACTATAAGGGAACAAAAGTGAAGGTAATATCTTCAGAAATCTACCATGATATTTCATATTTTAGTGAAAAATGTCTTTGGAAGGACCTTAGATTCAATCAGTGCAATGTTCTCATTTTACATCTAAAGAAGTTGAGGCCCAGAGAGGTTAAGTACTTCTCTTGAGGTCACATAGTTTGAGGCAGTACTTAAAGGCAGAAGGCATAGTCCAACCATGAAAAGGCTGGCAAGAAAGCTACTAATTATTAACATGTTATTTGATGCTTTATTCACATTGTCTCACCTCATACTCAAATGAGCAAAAATGAAAAAGATATCATTTTCTCTTCTTTTATAAATATATTGGGAAGCTGAAGGTAAAATAACTAGCCTGCATTCACATAGAAAAAGGCAGAGAGCTGAGACCAGTGTTTTTTTTTTTCTTCCAAAGATGGGTGCTTTCTCCCACACCGAAGGCCCTATGAGCATGTGCGCTCTCTGCTAGTGTGGCTATTCAAGTCTGGATGATGTTTTGCCAATGGTGCTATTTTAAGGGATTACCGCTTATTTTAAAAGATTTTTGACTAAAGTCTCTTCTAATGCTATCATTCTAGGATGTCTGATTGATGTGTCTGTACCTTCTTGAAGTGCTGTCTTATTTGAGGGGTTTGTTAGATAATTGAAATAATTCAGGGATCATTAAGATGATTGAAATTGTCTTCCTGGATTATTGTCCCAGGCCTTTAGAATGTCATCTGAATGCAAAGGACTTCTATAGAGAAGTTTCCTCAAGACTAAAGAAGGGATTGTATTCCAGATTTCCAATGGATCTCTTAGTTAGAAAAGAGTGGCTATTGTTCTGGAAAGTGGATAATCAAGTGTCCTGGAAGGAAAAGGGCCTATTCCACTTGGCCACACTCACCATAACACACCATATCAATATGGTTGGGCCAGAAATAATACAGAGTAGGAGATAATGATACAACATTCAGGTGAATGATCCAACTACTCCTTTCTTAAGACTGCCTCTTGCCTCACTGTCCTCTTCCAAATACGCATTGGTTTTGTCTTTTCTGTCTTAAGCGATGTGTTGTTTGGTCTAGATTAGGAAGCAAGTGAAAGGGCAGAACCACCCAGGAAGTCCTGGTGATTGAAACAAAGAACAGCAATTTGCCTGACACATTAGGCCTGATGACACTTTTGATACAGTATCCAGACATCACTGCATTTTCTGGAGAGGTCTTCTCAACATTCGAGAGAAACTACAAGCTACCACCCCACACCCACAACCTAAACATCACCTCCACTTGGAGAGCTTCCAACTAAGGGATTAGAAGAATGAGGGATTCATCTTGGGCATACCTTCTGAATGAAAACTTATTTACAGCATTCTAGATCTCATTCAAACACATTCTGAGATAAATAATGCTAAAAGCAAATGTAGCTATCCAAAGAAATGGTTGTTCTCAAGAGCAGACTTAATGCTAAGGTTGCCTACATAGGTTAGCATTTCACTG
Organism: Panthera uncia; assembly: GCF_023721935.1. NCBI lineage: Eukaryota > Metazoa > Chordata > Mammalia > Carnivora > Felidae > Panthera > Panthera uncia. The sequence goes on along the minus strand of NC_064811.1, from coordinate 107,625,973 downwards.
TCAAGAAGAGACAAGATTCAATCTATGGCTAACAAAGACGTCATTGTCTCTTTCCCTTCCCAACATTTTCCATTCCTTGGGACTGATGCCCAATCAGAACCCAGTTCAGATCTCTCAAATGCATTCTTGGAAGGGAAGACAGAAAGTCCATCAGGGCCTGGCACTTTGTCACTGCTTGCAATTAACTAGGAAGAAAAAGACTAGGGAAGGGTGGTAAGTCAGGCAGATAACCAGAGACCAATTAAAATAAGCAAGAACTGGGGCGCCTGGGTGGCTCAGTTGGTTAAGCGGCCGACTTCAACTCAGGTCACTATTTCCTGGTCCGTGAGTTCGAGCCCCGCGTTGGGCTCTGGGCTGATGGCTCAGAGCCTGGAGCCTGCTTCCGATTCTGTGTCTCCCTCTCTCTCTGCCCCTCCCCCGTTCATGCTCTGTCTTTCTCTGTCTCAAAAATAAATAAAACGTTAAAAAAAAATTTTTTTTTTAATTAAAAAAAAAAAATAAGCAAGAACTACCTGGACCCTCCCAAGAGTTTCAAATAAAGATTCCACTGGACTCAACTAAGCTACACAATCCATGTTAAATATGTGAAACAGTGAAAAAGGTTTTAAAACTTAGTGATTTTTTAAAATTAATTAGACATTTGATGGGCTCAAAACATAGTAATCTTACATCTGTACAATACTTTATAATATTCAAAGATTTTTCATTCCTTCTTTGAATGCTTTCAGATAGGAAAAGCAGGTATTATTTTTATTTTAAAATTAAGAAATGAAAGATGATATGATGCGCCTGGGTGGCTCAGTCAGTTAAGAGTTGGACTTTTCATCTTGGCTCAGGTCATGATTTCACAGTTTGTGAGTTTGAGCCCCATGCCGGGCTCTGCACTGACAGCACTGAGCCTGTTTGGGATTCTCTCTCTCTCTCTCTCTCTCTGCCGCTACCCCACTCTTGCATGCACTCTCTCTCTCTCTCTCTCTCTCTCAAAATAAATAAATAAAACAAAAAATTAAAAATTAAAAAAATTTTAAAATAAAAAAAAAATAAAAAATGAAATAAAAAAAAGGAATGAAAGACCATAGAGATTATGGGAAATGTTTAAGGTCACACAGGAGGTAAATTTTGAAGCAGTCAATAAATGCCTTTTCCTATTTCCTTTCACCTCCCCCTCCCCCATCAAGTTCTATTTCATCTACAGAGCCATCATGAAACACTGTAATTATTTTCTCCTTTTATACTCATCCACAAGGAAAAGTAGCTTACATTTCTGTTTAATTCTGTGGGTGGTCTCAGTCTTAAAAAATCAAATGCAGTGTGTTTGAAGTCCTGACACTTTTTTAAAAGCTAGGGATGTTTTTGTTGTTGTTGGAAAACTGGAAAGCTGACTCTGACATTTTAGCTATAGAAAAAAAGTGTTGATAAATCTGTAATGTTTGTTACCTTACCAAAACCAAGAAAGGTAGGAAATGGAACAGCTGGTAGATATTGAGACTGTCAGACAGAGTGGGTATGAAGAGAAATATGTTGATACTGAGGCTTTTGATATGACCCTCCAGGCAGGGTGACTCTGGCAGAGAATCACGCCCAAGTACCACTTTCAGGTAGAAGCTCTCATAAGTGCTCACATCCAAAATACTTGGAGGATTGAAAGGACTTTTCTCCAAAAGAAGTTTCTTTCCCATCTGAAATGCCTAATCTGAATTCATGATTAAAATCTCTACGGTGGGTGCTTGGGGGGCTCAGTCAGTTAAGCATCTTGCTCTTGACTTTGGCTCAGGTCATGATCTCAGGGTGTGTGAGTTTGAGCCCCACATCAGGTTCTGCGCTGACAGTGGGAGCCTGCTTGGGATTCTCTCTCTCCCCCCTCTCTCTGCCCCTCCCCCTCTGCACGTGTGAGTGCACTCATTCTCTGAAAATAAAGTTAAAAAAAAAATCTCTATGGTTTGGTATCGAATTCAATGGAAGAGATAGCACATCCTTATTATTATGTTCTCTACTCAAAGCTAGCAGTTACAGAAACAAAAACCAAAATTATGGATCAAAAGTAGTCATCTCATGGTGTTTATATGTTGCATTTTAAACTAGATTTCATAGAACTTTGACAAATATAACTTGAAAAAAGACTATTCTTGGGTTAAAAAAAGAAAGACAAATAGTGCTTGTTTGGGGAGTTGGTGGGAATTATGGGAAAACAATCAAATTTTCACTTAATATTTATCCCCAGAGAACAGATCCATGAAAAATATTTTATCAAATATGGTGAATTGAATTCTGTGTTATTCTTTTCTCTCCAAATCACTTCTGCTTAAATGATATATGTTTTCTTCCCAGAGTATTCAATTTTTAATTTTTATACCTAAATGCATTTTTAAAATTTGCTCAAGTGTCCTAAAGGAGACCATTAACTTGATAAATTGATTTATGGCCTTTTCCTGTTTTGTAGGTTTTTGTTTTCTTTTTTCATAGAGAGGCACATGAACACTAAGAAGCTATTTAACAAGTTAGGTTTCTCAATATATTTTAGGATATCATTTCCTCCTTAGATAAATGTGCTGATTTGCTTAGCACTGCTTCAGAAAGCACACAAAGCAATTTGAAAAATATGCAAATATTGTGGTTTTTTTTTAACATTGGAGGAAAAAATAAAATGTGTCTTACTTGAGCGTACTGCCCTTTTTATTTTTGAAGAAAAAAAAATCCCAGATCCTTATAAAAATGCCAGATAAATAGCAGCATAATTGAAAACTTCCAAGGGGGAAAAAAAAGTTATTTCTAGTCGATCTTCAATGGAAACCACTGGAGAATTTTCCAATAAAACAGACCATTAGAATAGCTAACAGCTCTCTCTTTTGGTTACATTAAAAATATTTAAATGACCAAAGGCTGTTATAAACAATAATTCCCTTAGATATCTACCTCATCCTCCTGTTGATGCTTCCTTTTAAAGAGCAGGTGGATCAAATATAACTGCCTAAGAAAGTATGTGACTAAAATAAGTACTTTTTAATATTTTGAACTCAGGTTTTTACTTTTGAATACCTGTTTCTTATCCTCTGCTGGTTTATATTATCCCTATGGTTAAAATTCCCCCAGCCCCCATCTCCAATAATATCATTACACACATACATATTTTCAGATCTTTATCTTCTCAACTCTTATAAAGACATGTATACCTAAAAGAGGGAGGAGGACTTTACCTTCTTCTCCAGAAGAGAGATTAAACAAGAGCTCACCAAAGAATGTTTTGAGACTCAATTTCTTCGAAAAGATATAAAAATAATGAACCTGGTCCTCTTCATCAAAGTCCTGCAATTTTGAACGTTTGTGAAGAATTAAGACCTAACAAAGACTGATCTCCAATATTAGCATATAAACCCTGATTTTGTCATGTGTTTTGTACCAACGTAGTGTGAAAGCAAAAACTGTAACATAAAAAGTTAAACAGGCAAAAAAGACTTTATTCAAAGCTACTGAAATAGACAAGAGAGGCCAGAATTAAGTCTGAATTCAAACCCACCAAAACAAAGAGCAATAGGGTTTTTAAAGGCTGTAATGAGAGGGAGATCATAGGTCACCTGTGTTTGCTAACTGCCTTTACCCAAAGTAAAAGAAAACTTCTCTTACCTGTTGGACAGAAGATAATACTACAAACTTGGAGCAAGACACCCACCAAAGTTAGGCTCCCACCCTCCAAAAGAGACAGGGAAATGGGAATGCTATCTCTTTTATGACATTTCAAAGAAATGTTTCCCAGATCCTTGAGAAAGATATTCCTGGGATATAAAAACTGGCAAGAGGCTTTTTAAAAGATTTGTAACTCAAAGGGGCAGAGAAAACATGTACAATTAGAAGCCTTCTAAAGTAAATATTTGACGAAAAGTGAGTTCAGGGGCCTAAAGTCAGAAAGAAGCTTATCTAATAAAGTTTAGTCAAGTTGAGGGACAATTAAGATTGTCTTGATCAAAATTATAGATATATAGAGATATGTAGATGTAGATGCATATGGCACAAAATGGCTTACAAATTTAACCTTCTTTACTTAGGAACTAATTTATTGTTGCTATATCTAAGAGAGTAGAAATACATTTTACAACACATTTCTCCTACTGATGATCCCTAGCAGGGGTAAGAACAAGAAGTTTAAGTGGCTATAAATAGCAATAGCTTCTAAAAATTTATATTCAGGGGCGCTTGGGTGGCTCAGTCAGTTGGGCCTCCGACTTCAGCTCAGGTCATGATCTCACCATTAGTGGGTTCGAGCCCCACATCCAGTTCTGTGCTGACAGCTCAGAGCCTGGAGCCTGCTTCGGATTCTGTGTCTCCCTCTCTCTCTGCTCCTCCCCCACTCACACTCTGTCTCTCTCACTCTCAAAAATAAAAAAATAAACATAATTTTTTAAATTTGTATTTAAAGTGTAATTTTAAAAAGGATACTTAAAAAGCCCAGCACCATGATTATAGCCACAGACTCTGGAACTAGACTGCCTGGGTTTAAATCTCAACTCAACTTTATAATATTTATGTGGCCTTGGGCAATTTCTGCACCTCAAATTTCTAAATAAACTGAAGAATGATAATAATTCATCATGGGATAATCGGTAGAGTTGAGTTTATAAATGTAAAGCACAAATAACAGCGCCTAGTATATAATAAGTATGTTGTAAGAATGATTTTTCCTTATTCTAGTCAAAGAAGATTTGCAACTAGTTATTGCAGAGCAAGGCCCTCCTCATCTTTGGCACTGAAGAATTCTGAATCCATTTTTTTTTCAGGATGGTGATCAATATCTTCAATGCTTTTCTCTTACTCTCACTAGATGTCATTGTATTTATTCATACATCTCTAGGATACATCATCTTACATGATAAATTCATAAATATCCCTGAACTGAGTTCGGCATACTGAATGATAAAACCATAACTGTTGGAATAACAAAAACAAGTCTCATGTTGCTGACATGAGAGCTAGAATAATGTCAATGGTTCGGTTTTGGAAGTGATAGCAACAATTCATCATAGACTTACCATCATGGGACATCCCAAAGAGTCTTGCTTTAAATTTTTTTAAGTTTATTTATTTATTTTTGAGAAAGAGACAGAGAGAGTGAGCAAGGGAGAGGCAGAGAGAGAGAGAGAGAGAAAGAAAATCCTAAGCAGGTTCCACACAGTCAGCATGGAGCCTGATGTAGGGCTCGAACTCACAAACCACAAGAGCATGACCTGAGCCAAAACCAAGAGTTGGAGGCTTAACCAACTGAGCCACCCCAGTGCCCTGAGACAGCTCAAGAGTCTTAAATGGATTCCTGCCAAAGAAACTTCTCCTACTTCTCCTTAATTATTTCCTAAGCTTCTGGTATGAATGAAAAAGTGATAGAGAGTAGGAATCTATAACTTCTAGAGTTAGAATCCTAGTTCTTTCAATTGCTACCTATATGATTTGAGCAAGTTAATTAACTTTTTTGAACATTAGTTTGATCATATCTGTTTTTAATTTTTAGGAATTTAAAAATAGTAATACATTTTAAAACATTTAGCTTAATGATGTGTGTTAAATGCTCTCTCTTCTGGTGCCAAGCTTCCCCCTCCCCTTCCATCTTTATGAAACTCTCTAAAACAAGCTCATTCATTTATTCAACATGTGGTGTGTTGTGCCTTCTCTGGGTAAATTGCTAGGAATACAAGGGGGAACGTGACAGACAATGAACACTCCTTCATAGAAATTGTGTCACCAGTTGGAGATGCATATATGTCAATAGTGAATTTTAAAATTGAATTGTCATATTTTGACAAAGAAGAAGTCAAACTTTCACTTTTTGCAGACGACATGATACTCTACACAAACACCCGATAGACTCCACCAAAAGACTGCTAGACCTGATACATGAATTCAGCAAAGTCGCAGGTTACAAAATCAATGTACACAAATCAGTTGCATTTTTATATACTAATAATGAAGCAACAGAAAGAGAATTAAAGAAACCAATCCCTCACTGCACCAAGAACCATAAAATACCTAGGAGTAAACTTAACCAAAGATTAAAAGATCTGTATGCTGAAAATTATAGGAAGCTTATGAAGCAAATTGAAGAAGACACAAAGAAATGGAAAAACATTCCATGCTCATGGATAGGAAGAATAAATATTGTTAAAATGTCAATACTACCCAAAGCAATCTACACATTCAATGTAATCCCTATCAAAATAACACCAGCACGCTTCACAGAGCTAGAACAAACAATCTTAAAATTTGTATGGAACCACAAAGACCCCGAATAGCCAAAGTAATATTGAAGAAGAAAACCAAAGCGGGAAGCATCACAATCCCAGACTTAGCTTCTATTACAAAAATAGACACATAGACCAATGGAATAGACACATAGACCAATGGAATAGAACAGAGAACCCAGAAATGGACCCACACATGTATGGCCAACTAATCTTTGACAAAGCAGGAAAGAATATCCAATGGAAAAAAGACTGTCTTTTTAGTAAATGGTGCTGGAAAAACTGAACAGCAACACACAGAAGAATGAAACTAGACCACTTCTTAAACCATACACAAAAATAAACTCAAAATAGATGTAAGATCTAAATGTGAGACAGGAAACCATCAAAACCCTAGAGGAGAAAGCAGGCAACAACCTCTCTGATTTCAGCCACAGCAATTTCTTACTCAACACATCTCCAAAGGCAAGGGTATTAAAAGCAAAAATGAACTGTTGGGACTTCATCAAGATTAAAAGCTTCTAGGGGCGCCTGGGTGGCGCAGTCGGTTAGGCGTCCGACTTCAGCCAGGTCACGATCTCGCGGTCCGTGAGTTTGAGCCCCGCGTCAGGCTCTGGGCTGATGGCTCGGAGCCTGGAGCCTGTTTCCGATTCTGTGTCTCCCTCTCTCTGCCCCTCCCCCGTTCATGCTATGTCTCTCTCTGTCCCAAAAATAAAAAATAAATTAAAAATGTTGAAAAAAAAAAAAAAAGATTAAAAGCTTCTGCACTGCAAAGGAAACAATCAACAAAACCAAAAGGCAACTGATGGAATGGGAAAAGATATTCGCAAAATGACATATTGGAAAAAGGATTAATACCCAAAATCTATAAGAACTTTCCAAACTCAAAACCCAAAAAACAAATAATCCAGTGAAGAAATGGGCAGAAGACATGAATAGACACTTTCCCAAAGAAGACATCCACATGGCCAACAGACACATGAAAAGATGCTCAACGTCACTCATCACTAGAGAAATACAAATCAAAGCCATAATGAGATATCACCTCACACTGGTCAGAGTGGCTAAAATGAACAACTCAGGAAACTACTGATGCTGGAGAGGATGTGGAGAAATGGGGACCCTTTTGCATTGTTGGTGGGAATGCAAACTGGTACAGCCGCTCTGGAAAACAGTGTGGAGGTTCCTCAAAAAAATTAAAAATAGAACTACCCTATAACTCAGCAATAACACTGCTATGAATTTACCCAAGGGATATAGGAGTGCTGATGCATAGGGACACATATACCCCAATGCTTGTAGCAGTGCTTTCAACAATAGCCAAATTATAGAAAGAGCCTAAATGCCCATCAACTGATGAATGGATAAAGAAGATGTGGTTTATATATACAATGGAATACTACTTGGTAATGAGAAAGAAATGAAATTTGTAGCAATGTGGATGTAACTGGAAGGTATTATGCTGAGTGAAATAAGTCAGTCAGAAAAGGACAGTTATCATATGTTTTCACTCATATGTGGATCTTGAGAAACTTAACAGAAGACCATGGGGGAAGGGAAGGGGAAAAAATAGTTTCAAACAGAGAGGGAGGGAGGCAAATCACAAGGGACTCTTAAATACAGAGAAAAAAACTGAGGATGGACATGGGGGTGGGGGAGAGGGAAAATAGGTGATGGGCATTGAGGAAGACATTTGTTAGGATGAGCACTGGGGGTTGTATGTAAGCCAATTTGACAATAAATTATATTTAAAATAAATAAATAAACAAATAAATATTCACTACAAAGTGATATTAATTTTTCAAAAATAAAATAGCAATAAACATAATTTTCAAACAAAAACAATTGAAAGTCATAAATGCCACAAAGAAGGAAATGCAGTGTTCTGTGGAGGACCTAACACCTAATCTACACTTGGATGGTCAGGAAAGACTTATAAGAGAGTGAAATCATAACAGATAATGTTTTTAATGAAAGTTAAATAAAATTGCTGAAACATATGGTTCGTGAGGAAAGTGGAAAGGATTGATGCTAAATAAGTAGGTATTGTCCAAAGAAGGAAGAGAGATATAAGCTGTGTAAAAGAGTTTGGATATTATTATCTTATTGGTAATGGGGAATGAGCCAATGATTTTCAGCTGAGGAGTGACATGATCATATTTGTATTCTAGAAAGATAATTGCAGCTATAATAGAGAAGATGAAATGAGGGAAGAGGCAAGTTAGAACCATTGGTAATAATTGAGGCTGGACTTTCAGGTTGTCTGAACTAGGATACTGGAAGTAAATGTGTAGAGAAGTAGATGAACTCAAGACTTATATAAGAGATGCAATCAAGATAAACAAAAATGGAGAATCAAGGGCAACATCTAGGTTTCTAGTTTGGGCAACTGCATAAAATCATTCACTAAAATGGGGAACAGTGCAGAAAAAAATGGAGTTGAACCAGGCAAAGACAAAAAGAAAAAGTCTATATTTTGACATATTAAATTTTAGGTGTATGCAGGGCAACTGGGTGATGATATTTGACAAGAATTTTAATATACAGTTCCAGAACTCAAAGCCAGAATATAGATAAATCTCAAAATCAAGAGGTAGATGAAAGTATCTAAGGTCAAACGGCAGAGTAAGAAAAGATATGGACACAAGACAAAATGATAAAGAGCTCCAATATTTAAGAGATAAGTAAAAAACAAAACAAAACAACACTGCTAAAGGAGGCTGGGAGAGAGAGGGCAAAGAGGTAGGAGAAATGCTATGCACATGTGCTATCAGAGACACAAGGAAACAGCATCCAACCAGACATAAGTAAACAAACGTTCAGCTAAATCAATTTTTTTAATTGACCAGGCATTACATATGTAATATAACATGTTTTATTCCTGATAACATTCCTTGATGATTGCTAAGCTTCTAACTTGCCAAAAGTCAAAAGACAGTTTTTATTTATTTATTTTTAAGTGATCTTTATTTATTTTTGAGAGAGGGCAAACGGGAGGGGCAGAGAGAGGGGGACAGAAGATCCAAAGCGGGCTCTGCGCTGACAGACTGTCAGAGCCCATGTGGGGCTCAAACTCATAAACAGTGAGATCCTGACCTGAGCCAAAGTTGGATGCTAATCAACTGAGCCACTCAGCTGCCCCAAAAGACAGTTTTTAAAAGATAAATACCCAAAGTAATAAAGTGGAAAACAAAAATAAAAGACAAACAATAAATAAGACAAAAAATAACCAAACCACAATTACTAAAATCTGACTCCTTAGTTGTTGGTGATGAGTGGCCAATTTTCATCCTAACTCACCCCTGGAAAAATTATTAGCCCTTTCTTTTTATTTACACAATATTGTTAGAATTTGATCTTATTCTGGGAGGATACATCATGAGCATAGGTACATTTCTAATGTGTGCCAACCTGAAGCCATAAACTAGTAGGATTAATTCACCAAGTTCAATGCAGATAAATTTCTATCTGTTAAAACATTATGAAAATAAAATTACTATAAAACAGTAAATTTTTTGAGGAGACTAATTCTGTCAGAGCTTGCATGTTTATTTCAGTTAGAAGATTCATGGAGATAAAATACCAATGCATAGAGAGAACAATTTTCTCCAAATCTACCACTTTTCCGTAAAGCTTTTAAAAGTCTTTACAGTCATTTAAAATAGCCCCAATATATTTAGGGTGAGAAGTAGGGGAGGGCAGGTAATATGCACACAGGAAGCTTTCTGTGACATAAGGGTGATAAATTTTATAAATAAGACCTTTTGGTACCTTAATAAACAAGGATGGTCAGATGGAACCTACAAGAGACAGAAAAAGAAGGCAGATGGTTATAAAGAAAAGAGTATAGATTTTAGAGCCAAACAGACCTTGTTTTGAATTTGTTTTGCTACTTGTTAGCTGCATGACATTGGCAAGTTTTTTAACCTCTCAAGCTTCAGTTATTATACTTATTTTAAAAAAAAAGACAATAATATCCTCTGGCAACATTCTAGAGAGTAAGGATAATATAAATTTATCGATTAGAGATAATGTAAATATTTAAAGATAATGAAAATGCTAATGTAAAGCAACTAGCATGATAATTTGCACCCAATAAATAAGAGTTACTATTACGTATTTTTATAAATACTAGTATATAAATTATCATGTTTGTACAATTATATCACCATATTCAGTAAATATCAAGTGTCTTGTACTGTGCTAGGTGGGGGGGATAAGGGGCTAAACAAGGCTGATAAGTTAACTTAAATTCTAGTGTACTCCCCCAAACCTGCACCTCACTTCCTGCTCCCAAATAACTAGCACTTTTCTAAATTTAACATTAAGAAAAATTTATTGATTTTATTATAAAGACCAAGTTGGCATTTATCCAGGAAGTCTTGGTAATCCACTGAAGTGTTTTTAGCCACATGGTGCCAGACCAGATTTATATTTTAGAAAGATTATTCTGGCGTTAACACATAGGAAACCATCTAACAAATCTTTGCAATGGTTTGGCTGAGAAATGATATGGCCATAGGAAAGAGAAAAGTGTACTGATGTAAGAATGTGTCAGAGACAGAATCAATAGGATTGGTTTGTCTCTTAGATAATGGATGGCCCATTTTATTACCAACCAATATAGTGGCTATTAAAAAAAGGAGCTAATTGGAATGAAAACCAAGTAAAAATGTTTTTACTAGCTGAATTTCTCTTGGTTTTCATTTCACCAAGCTGAGCAACTTGCTCTTTTTGCATTACATGTAAGAGGAAATGAGGTCTTTCAAATTCCATTTCAGAAAACCAGTTCAACCTAAGAACAGATGAATTCTCCCCCCTTTTCTGGGTTTCTTGTATACTCCCTAATTACTGGCTATATTTCTACATCGTACTGTATGATACATTTACCTGTCTCTACTACTGCGTGCTCTTGAGACTGATGCTAATTTTCATCTACATACAAAATGTCAAGCACATAAGTAGCAATGTATAGTTTCGAACTGAATTTCTCAAGATAGCTTCTGATAGTTCAAGATCTATAGAAGTGCAAACATTATCTTTACACAACCAATTTTATTAATGCTCTCAAAATAAATACACTGTGAGGTGTCTGTGGACACATTAAAATAATCTTCATATAAACAGAGTCAAGAAACAGGTTTAAAACTCTGGATCCATCAATTACTAGCTGTGTGACATTGAAAATAAATATATTTTTTAATTTTTTGAGTCAGATTAATAATCTAAAACAGAGGGATAATGATACCTGCTCAATCCATCAAACATTAACTGTGTGATTCAAATGAGAGGATGTTCTTAAGAGCAGTCTTCAAAGCCATAAAAGGATATAGGCATGAAAGTTATACGTTATCTTGAGTAATAGTTTTTTTTTTAATCATGCATGTTTGGTGATCTTTATATACTTTCTAAAAGATATGCAATATGAAAATATGTTATTGCATTTTTAGTATATATTATATAATTAAAATATAGGAATAACAGGAACTAATATTCAAAGATACTCTATCCTTCTATTCTTCCTTTTGTAGAAAGTCAAAATTTATCATTGAACTTTCTAAAATTTACATATTTCTACAAAATATAAATTTTATCCTATTCTGGATTAGGATGAAAGGCAATCATTTGCCACTAGAATTTATTCTTATAAATCGTAAAAGCAATAATTAACACAATGCATTTAGAAACAGGTGGTATTCATTCTTTAACTCATGAGTTTTGTATCCAAAAAGTTATATGAAATATTTAAAAAGAAAAATACTCAGCCAGAAATAAGGGAGATAAAATCAGTAGAAAAAAAATCAACAAAACTAAGAGTTAGTTTTCTGGAAAGATAAACAAAATTGGAAACCCTAGCTAGACCAACTGAGATAAAAAGAGAAAAGGATCAAATATTTCTGATGCCACAGAAATAAATACTATAAGATAACTATAAACTCACCAACAAATGGGATAACTTAGAAGAAATGGGTAAATTCCTAGAAACAGACACCATACCAAAACTGAATAGAATAAATAGAAAGTCTGTGTAGATCTATAATGGGGAAGGATACTGAATCAGTAAACAAAAATCTTCCAAAGAGGTCCAGGAAAAGTTTAGGACTAGAAGGCTTCAATAGTAAATTCTACCAAACATTTTTTAAAAAATTAATGCCAATCCTTGTTAAATTCTTCCAAAAATTTGAAGAGGAGAGAAGACTTCCAAATTCATTTTATGAGGACACCATTACCCTGATACCAAAGCCAAAAATACCACAAAAAATGAAAACTATAGGCCGGTGTCCCCGATGGATATAGATGCAAAAAAATACTCAATAAAATGTTAATATGCTGAATTCAAAGCATATTGGAAGGATATACACCATAACCAAGTGGAATTCATCCCTAGGATACTATAATATTTTAACATACAAAAATCAATTAATGAGATGCACCACATTAACAGAGTGAAGGACAAAACTCATAAAATCATCTCAATTAGATGCACAAAAAGCATTTGACAAAATTCAAACACCTTTCATGATAAAAACTCTCAATAAATTAGGAGTAGAAGAAATTACCTCAACATAATAAAGACCATATACAGAAAGCCCACAGCTCATATTATACTGTGTCAACTGTGTCAAACTGAGAGCTTCTCCTCTAAGATCAGCAAGAAAGCAAAACATTTTTACTCTCACCACTTCTATTCAACATAATACTAGAGATCCTAGCAAGAGCCATGAGGCAGGAAAAAGAAATACAAGGTAACCAAATTGACAAAGAAGCAGCAAAAATATCCATTTTCAGATTATATGATTTTATATATAGACAATTCTCAAGACTGGGGCATCTGGGTGGCTCAGTCGGTTGAGTGTCCGACTTCAGCTCAGGTCATGATCTTGGGGTTCATGAGTTCAAACCCAGCATCAGGGGCTTGTGATGTGCAGACAAGCTCAGAACCTGGAGCTTACTTTGGATTCTGTGTTTCCTTTCTGTCTGCCCTCCCCTGCTCGTGCTCTGTCTCTCTTGGTCTTGAAAATAAAAAATTAAAATTAAAAAAAAAATTTAGAGAAACTTCTCAAGAGTTTACACACACACACACACACACACACACACACACACAGTTAAAACTAATAAATAAATTCAGTAAAGTTTCGGGATACAAAAGCAACACATAAAAATCACTGTGTTTCTATAAACAAACAACAAACTATTTAAAAAGAAAATTAGGAAGACAATCCCATTTAAAATAGCATCAAAAAGGGGTGCATGGGTGGTTCAGTTGGTTTAGTGGCCAACTTCAGCTCAGGTCATGATCTCATGGTTCATAGGTTCAAGCTCCGTGTCAGGCTCTGTGAGGACAGCTCAGAACCTGCAGCCTGCTTCGAATTCTGTCTCCCTCTCTCTCTGCCGCTCCCCTGCTTACACTCTGTCTCTCTCTCAAAAATAAAAAACAAACAAACAAATAAAATAGCATCAAAAGAATACAATATTTAAAAATGAACTTTACATTGGAAACTATAAAAGACTGATGACAGAAATTAAAGAAAACAATAGAAATGGAAAGACATCCTGTGCTTATGGATTGGAAGACTTACTATTGTTAAAACGTCTAGACTATCCAAAATAATCTACAGATTCAATGCCATTCCTATCAAAAACCAACTGGTATCTTTTACAGAAACAGAAAAAACAATAATAAAATTCATATGGAACCACATAAGATCCCGAAGAAGCAAAACAATCTTGACAAAGAAAGCAAAAGCTAGAGACCTCACAGTTCCTGATTTCAAAGTATTTTCCAAAGCTGCAGAAATCAAACAGTATGGTGCTGACATAAAAACAGATATATAGGTTGATGGAACAGAGTAAAAAGCTCAGAAATAAGCCCATATATATAAGGTCAACTGGTCTTTGACAAGAGTCCCAAAAAATATGCAATGGGAAAAGGATAGTCTCTTCAATAAATGATGTTGAGAAAATTGGATATCTGTGTTCAATAGAACGAAATTGAACCCTTATCATTCACCATACACAAAATTCAACTCAAAATAAATTTAATACTTGAATTTAAAACCTCAAACTGTAGAACTCCTACAAGAAAACATAGGAAAAAATCTTCATGACATTGATCTTGGCAATGATTTCACATATATTACAGGTAACAGAAGCAAAAATAGACAAGTGGGACTACCTTTAAGTAAAAACTTTCCATGTAGGTAAAGGAAACAGTCAAGAGGGTGAAAAGGCAAGCTATGGAATGGAAGAAAATATTTTCAAATCATATATGTGATAAAGGGTTAATATCAAAAACATATAAAGAACCCCCTTTATTCAATAGCAAAAAAAGCCCACAAATGGCCTCATTTAAAAAAATGAACTCAAGACTTAAATAGACATTTCTTCAATGAAGACATACAAATGGCCAACAGGTACATGAAAATATGACCAATGTCACTAATTATCGGGAAAATGCAAATCAAAACCACAAAAGGATATCACTACACAGGTGTTAGGGTGGCTATTAGCAACAAAACAAAACAAAACAAAACAAAACAAAAAAAACCCCACAACTTGTTGGTGAGGATGTAGAGAAATTGAAACCTTAGTAACACTGTTGCTGGGAGTGTAAAATGGTGTAACCATTATATCAAACAGTATGGAGATTCCTCAAAAATTAAAAATAGAATTACCTACCACATGATCCTGCAATCCTACTCCTGGGTATATACCCAAAATAATTGAAATAAGTATCTCAAAGAGATATCTGTACTCCTATGTTCATTGCAGCATTATTTACAACAGCCAGAGAGGGAAACAACAGAAATATCTGACCACAAAGGAATGGATAACAGAAATGTGTTATATACATGCAATGTAATATTATTCTTCCTTTAAAAAGAAGGAAATTCTGAAATATGCAACCACATTTACGAACTTTGAGGACATTATGCTAAGTGTAATAAGCTAGTCACAGAAGGACAAATACTGCATCATTCCACTATATGACTTATCTAAAATAAAATAGTCAGGCTCATAAAATCAGAGGATAGAATGGTAGATACTTGGGGCAGTGAGAAGTGGAAAATGTGAAGTTGCTATCAAAGGGCATAAAGTCTCAATTATGAAAAATTAGTAAGTTCTAAAGATCTGTTGTACAACATTGTGCTATACTTAACAATTTTGTATTGTATAGCTAAATAATTATTCAGGGGGTGAATGCCATGTTAAGCATTCTTACCATAATAAAATATTTTTTTTAAGTTGCCTCATTGATTATTTAAATTATGTCTTCAAAAATTTGGAATTTGCCAATCTCAGAGATCATGTGCTTGATTCATTCCCTTAAACTAACTCAATATCAACACAACACATTTTCTATTAAAGAACATTAATTTCTTTCATTAAATATATTAAAGAATACTTAGAGTCATTGCTAAAAGCAACCACAAACTTTGTTTTTTATTATACAGTGTCTTATTAAATGAACATTTTCTTAGCAAAGAGGAAAAGAAAGAAAGAAAGAAAGAAAAGAAAGAAAGAAAGAAAGAAAAAGGAAGGAAGGAAGGAAGGGAGGGAGGGAGGAAAGAGGGAAGGAAGGCAAGAGGGAGGGAAAGAGGCAAAGAGAAAGAAAGAAAGAGAGAGAAAGGGAAGAAAGGAAGAAAGAAAGAAAAGTAGAGTAAGTGTGTGATCTTGTCCATTTCCTCTGGCATTGTTGACGAGTATAGTCAATTTGTGTCAATATGACCTCAATTTTCCATGGTTCTCGCTGACCATTCCCTGTTGTTGACATATAATTTCTTTACAAATTTTAATGCTACCAGTTAAATAGGGTGGTAATATAAACAGAATGGGTTTGGATCTTGCCTTCACCTATTATTAGCTAGGTGATTCTGCCCAAGTGAATGATTTCAAGCACAAAATACGGTGAATAGGATCCTACACTAAAAGTTAGTTAAACACATCAAGTCCCCGTTCATTCTTCCTTCTATCCTTTTTTAAAGAAGTTCTACCCTTAAGATGAATAAACAAAAACAGTCTCTAAAAAAAAGAGTAAAAAAAAAAAGCTCAGCAATTTCCAATCCTCACTAAAATAAGAACCTATACTAGATCTCTCATATTACATTTTATACTAGATAATTTAACTTTATCATCAAAATATAAAAATGAAAGATATTAGCAAATCTGATTAAAATAATGGTGTAGCATACTTGATATTTGCTCATTACTTTTCTTTATATTTTTTCTTGTTATGTTATGAAATAAAATAGTAGCAAGGTCTACATATGAAAGCTGCAGTTAAAGGTCAAGGCTTCTTAAAGCACTTTGAGTAAACATTCTTATTGTAGTAAATTGTTCTTCCATTTTTTAGAGATGTAAAAGGACAGGTTTAGTGGAGAAATAACAGTAGTAATAAATTCCCTTAAGAGAGACAAAGTGGTTTGAATTTGTTATAAAATTTGATGGAAAATAAGCTTTAAGAGATTATTTTTAACCTATAAATTGCATTGTGTCTAATTCCACTTTCATATCTCTAAGAAAAAAAAACTGTTAGATCATTACTTTTACTTTTACAGTGTGCATAGGGTCCCCAAGTAATAATTTTTCAAAGTATTTTTGATGTGGAAGATAAAATCTGCCCTTGATATTAAAAAATATTATCAAGGCAGTAATGCTGCTCATCTAAATTGAAGGATTATCACTATTAAATTGAACATGTATATTTCTGTAGGAGATCTATAATCCCCAATTTTTGGAACAATGATTTTCATCTTTATTTGCCTGTCAAATATGTATAATTCAGATTAACTTGACAGCTTTATGAGACATGATAATTCTGTCCAATTGAATGCAACAGGGCAGGGATTTTTTTTCTACCAAGAAGCCATAACAATATTATGAATATCATTGCAACATCTAGTTATTACATTAATGATATTATTTTGTTCTTAGATGACTAGATTAAAATATTCTTCTATATTTATTAAAAATTATAATCTCCAGTATAATCTCCAAATAAACCATATCTTTAAATAATTCTTCTTATCCTTAGTTTTCATCTGGCCAAGAATGTAAACTAGTATTTTAGTATACAATAGCATGCAGCTGCTAAAGAGGAAAGATCACATGGAAATCCGGGCTGACAAGTTATGGTTTAATTATGGAATCGTGTCAAACCACAAAGTAACGAATTCACCAAGAAGCCTTCACCCAGGCATAAAGATTGTGTTGTTCTTATTTTTTTAATTTTTTTTAAATTTATTTATTTACTTTTAGAGAGACGGGGTGGGGGGGAGGGAGAGAGAGAGAGAGAGAGAGAGAGAATGTGTATGCCAGCAGGGAAGGGGCAAAGAGAAAGGGAGAGAGAATCCCAAGCAGGCTCTGTGATGTCAGCTGGGCTCTATGCAGATTTCATGTGGGGCTCAATCTCACCAACTGTGAGATCATGACATGAGCCGAAATCAAGAGTTATGTGCTCAATAGCGTAAGCCACGCAGATGCCCTGATTGTGTTGTTTTTCTGACTCTAAGTGACATCAAGAAACTTTTCCAGGTGTTGCTAAATTCTTTCCCCGTCACAAATTTTACTCAGTTTAGTTGACAAAAAAGAAATGTCTAAAAAAAGAATGATTTTGTTTCCTAAGTGTTTGTTAAAGGTATAAAACTATTTAAGAAAAGCATTGGCTTTGTTTAGTGTTTTACCCTGAAGTTGATGTGGACAGTCCAGGAAGCTACCTGGATGCTGACTGAAAGGCAGCAGAACAGGGCAGACAAGGCCAGGTTTTTGGCTGAAGAGCTGATATACATCCAGACAAATGACTCCATATTGTATAGAAGTAGGGAGCAACTTGGTCCTACAATGGCTTCTGTTCACCTTGAAAACTGTGCATCAGCCAGACTTATGGACACAAGAGGTGAATGGGCATTGAGAATCTACTGGAAGGCAAGCATCTTAAGTGCTAATGGTGCCTACTGAAGGGCCATCAGCGGTGGGTAGAAAGAGATGGTGGGTGGAGTACAGGCTTTTAGAGACCCATAGGGACATGGATTTGCTTTATTTTTCTCTCATTCTCTTTTAGATAGTAAGGCAAAAGCAGAGAGTTTGGGCTTGTTTAATAAAAATTAAAACCTCCTAGATAGTATACTGAGGTGCCTTGCTGAAGTAAAAGAACTGTTTTTAGAAATATAAGGTAACATCTTAATTTTTGTTTGTTTTCATTTAAAAAATGGGTATATTATTGTTTAGTTATTGCTGTTATTGCTACCATTATTTAAGAGTCTACCTCATGTCTACCTATTTTTAAACAATCCATAGAATATTTAGTAATGTATTTTGAAACAAAACGAAATTTTGGATACCAATTACTTTTCATTAAGGAAATAAGGAGCAGTTGGGATCTATTTTGACAAAACAAATCAAAAACAAAGCAAACAACAAAGAGTGATTATAAGTTAGTGTGAGCGCAAAAAAAAAAAAAAAAGAAAAAACCTTTATCATTCAATGAACTTTTTGACAGAGGTTCAGTAAGCAGCATTATTAATTAACCAATAATAAAAGCTTTCATTATTTTAAATGTTCACCAATTAGCTAAAAAGAATAAGTTTAAACAAGGAAAGTCTATCATTTATGGAATAGTGATCAGACATTTTTAAATCTCATTTACCAATAGGTTATGTTAATTAAATAGTTTTGATAAGAAAATGGTAACTAACATTGATAATGTATTGTCATTTTGGTCACATAAAGACTTCACAAAATCCAGGCTGAAAGAAGTGATAATAATTAATTATCTTTAGTTTCCCACAATTCAAAACAATAACAACAAAAAAATCTTTACAAACTCCTATATATCCACTTAAAAAGAAAATATAGCAAGCTTACATAGGTAAGAAGAAATTCTAGGAATAGAAAGTACACAAAAAGAAACAAAATTTCAAAATATAAACTTAGGATGATAAATGAAAAACAAGTCTGTCAAAGATGTTTCAGATAATAACAATAAATGTTATATATGGTCACTAAGAAAACCCAATGAAAATAACTCATATCTTGAGATACTATATTTTTTCTCAGTTTGGCAAAGATTAGAAAGAACATTAATGTCTGGGATTAACTCACTGTGAAAATAAAAGAACATGTGTATAACATTGGTAAATAAAACCTTTCTGAAGGAAAATTTGGCAATATGGATCAAAATATTTTAAAAACCTATCTGCTTACTCTCTCTCCAAAATTCTACTTCTAAGAATTTATCCTAACAGAGGAAAACCAGACATATTCCCTCCAGTTTTGTTTATGATATAAAAGAAAAATCCAAAAACAGATTTAGCTAAAGAATTTATGGTACTTTAATTTTTATCAAATACACTTTTATGTTAAGAACTGAGCTTATATCTACAGAACAGATTATTGGCAGTTTAAAAAATTATATAAGTGAAAATGAAGATTGTAAAACCTTACATATAGGTAAGGTTACATACAGGTATATGTATTATACATATAGTATATATACATAGTACTATACATATACTATATATATATATATATACACACACACATACACATGCAAGTATGTATATACATCTACATATGTTAACACTGTCTCCAACTGGTTCAGATTGTTTTATTTTTCTTATGCTTTTTCTGTTTCCTACTTTTTTGCAGAAGTCACATATTATTGATGAGATAGGGAAAAATGAAGATAAATAAAATTCCAATTGATAACCGATTTTAGTATATAAATCAGACAAATACTCACACATAGATAAGCAGTGTCTAGTTGCCATTAATGCCTCTGAGTACCATATAGCCTGAATTGAAGTCCCAGTGCCATGAGTTACCAGCTGTATAACTTAGCCAAGTTACTTAACATCTCTGTGCCAAGATTTCTTAATGTGTAAAACATATTAGTAATTTCTTATTAGATTTTGGATGACCAAGTGATTTACTGTGCATAAAGAACAATGAACCATACCTGCTTCACACTAAGCACTACATAAGAATGACCAGTTATTATTCCCCCCTTTAACACAGGTACCACAAAGATAAGCATTTCTGTCTATTTTGTTCACTGATACATTCTCAGAACATGGAACAGTAAATAGTAGCCAACAAATATGTGATGAATTAATATAGGTAGAAAAGAAAGGGAAAAAAGGAGCATTTCCTTTATTCTAGTAAGAATTATAACTCACAAGAATATTACTAATATTGATTATCATGTACCTTTTATCTAATTAAGTTCTTTTTCACATTAAATAAGAAAAGCATAGATTTGGTACTTTTGGTTAGAAATCTCTATGAGTCACTCTCCCTCATGTGTATTAGAATAAGTTTTGACCAATTGCTGACTTAATTTTGAAATTTTTATTTTATCACCTAACTCTAGGTCCATATTTTCCCTTTTTTCTTACATGGAGAACCGTTTATTTTAGAGGAGAACCACACTCTACATGGATACTTGGTGGATAATACATAAATAAATAAATAAATAAATAACATGATGGTGTTTGGACAGCACCAACATGGACAGCAGAGTTTGAAAGATGTAAAATACTTCATATTTTCCTTAAGGATATGTAAATGCTTTGAAAATGTCACAAAGTGATTGTCTTTGCTGGAAAGGACATTTTCATTATTGATGAGTGTTGTGGTAGAATGCTATCAGGTTAGTCAGCCTGCTTTTATAGCATTGTCAAAAGGGATTAGTCATCAAATAACAATCACCCTTCAGAAGCCATCTGTGGACTTCTATTTCAAGATGACAAAATAAACATATCTCTGTACACTTTTCTCAAAAAAGTCACGTCTAAAACAAAAAGAATAAAACACAGAATCAAAAACTAACATTGGTAAAAACAGGAGGCATCTGCAACCCTATAAGTGGAAGGAAGTATGACTAGAAAGGAGGAAAATCATAGCTAAATGTTGATGGAAATACCAAAGAGGAGAAAACTCATTTGCCACTACAGAAGTCTAGAAACACTTGGGATTGTAGGCTTCATGAACTCAAAGCAGTGTTGATGTTAGAGCTGAAAACAGGAGGGTGGTGTTTTTTTTTTTTTTTCTTTTTCTTTTTAATGATTATATAAGGAGCAGTCATACTCCCCAGTGCTTATTCCTAGCTACCATGCCTGTTAGCCCCCACAGAAACCGGATATTTATATTCTGGATCTAGCAGATTTCAGACTAAAGGATTAAAGGAAAGTAAGAAAGTGAAATTTGTACTGAAAACTAGGGTTTCAGGTGCAATTCTTATGTGAAATAACCAGTTATACTTAAGGGTAAAACAGCTACATTAATTATTTGGAATTATTTTCATGGAAGATTTGTTTATTCTCCATTAATTTGTTTTTTTAATGACTTTTTATGACACTATGGCCTCATGGATATTTATTTTATACTTTGGGTTATAATCCAGTAATATTCTATTTCTTATCAAATTACTCCACCTTTTACCAGGCAGCTCTTTCAATTGGTTCCTGTGTCCTATTGATATGCTGTCATCATGGCATTGGTATTATTGTTTTAGCACTTTCATACTTTCTGTCACTTCAAGATGCTCCTGGATTACCTTGAATATTCTATCTCAGTCCTGGAGTCAGCCATTTCCCCAAGACACCTTTTCTCCTTTTATTGGAGCATTGCATTAGAAACCAAAATCTGGATGCTAAGTGTACTTTGTTTCTGATTTCTAGTTTAAGTCCATGGTGGTCTGAGAAGATACTCTGTATTATTTCTAGTATTTAATATGTATTTTATGGTATTTGTTAAATGTGTATTTTATGGTCCAGAATGTGGTCTATCTTGGTGAATTTTTCATGTAAGCTTGAGAAAAACATACATGCTGCTGTTTTATGTACGGTATTCTATAAATATCAATTATAACAAATGAATTGATAATATTGTTCAGGTCAGTCACATTCTTCTTGATCTCCTGTTTGCTTGACCTATCAATTACTGCCAGAGGGTGTTGAAGTCTCCAATTGTAAGAGTAGATTTGTCTATTACTCCTTTCAGTCTAACAGCTTTTACCAAACATATTCTTATTCTTTGTTGTTGGGTACATACATTGACCCTTTTATGTAATGCTAAACTAATACAGCTACTCCACTTTTGTTTTGATTAGTGTTTGCATGGTGTATCTTTCTCCTCCTTTTTTTTTTTTTTTTACTAAATCAGTCTTTACATTTGAAGTGGATTTCTTGTAGACAGCATATAGTTGTGTTTCATTATTTTATCTTCTCTAACAATATCTGCCTTTTAATTGGTGTATTTAGACCAATAATATTTAAAATGATTATTTATTGGGGCACCTGAGTGGCTCAGTAGGTTAAACATCCAACTCTTGATTTCAGCTCAGGTCATGACCTCACAGATTGTGAATTCGAGCCCTGCATCTGGCTCTGTGCTGACAATGCAGAGCCTGCTTGGGATTCTCTCTCTCTTGCACTCTCTCTGCCCCTCTCATTTTCTCTCTGTCTCACAATAAATAAACAAACTTAAAAACAAATATTTAAAATGATTATTGATTTATTGGATTAATGTAAACATTTATAACTGTGGTCTAGTTATTACCAGAAACTTCTTTTTCTGCCTTCTTTGGTTTTAATTGAGCATTTTATATGATTCTGTTTTATCTCCTCCTCTCTTAGGGGATCAATTATATTTCATTTTAAAAAAACTTTTAGTGGTTGTTGCAGAGTTTATAATATACATTTTTAACTTATCTAAATCTACCTCCAAGTGACACTATTCCACTTCACATGGTTATAGCTTCCTTATAACAGAATAAATTCACTTCCTCCCTCCTATCCCTTATGATATTGCTGTCATTCATTTTATTTATCCACATGCTATACTCAGCCAATATATTGTTGTTATTATGGTTTTTGAACAGTTTTTTTTTAGATCAATTAAGAATAAGAATAATAAATTATTTATTTTACCTTAACTTATTTCATGTCTGGTGCTCTTCTTTTCTTTTTATAAATCATGTTCTTGACATATCATTTCCCTCTGCCCAAAGAACATCTTTGGACATATCTTGCAAAACAGGTATGCTAGTGATATATTACCTCAGGTTTTGTTTGTCTAAGAAAGTCTTTTTTTCTCCCTCACTTTTGAAGGATAATTTCACTGGGTATAGAATTTTAGATAGGAGGTTGTTTTTCCTTCAATGGAGCCTCTTGTAAAGGCTTTTCTCCTAGAAAGGAAGCTTTTATTATAGAAAAGGCCTTGGTTATTTTTCACCATTACCTTTTCCCTCTCCCTGCCAGAGAGAGAAAGTGATATTTATCAGATCATCATGAAAGAAACCTGGCAAGTTTCCTGGAGATAAAGCTCCAAAAGTGTGGGAGCTCTCCATAACTGTGGCTCCAGAAGTCTACCATTGTATGCTAATCTCCAGTTAGCCTCTAGCAATTAATCAAAATTATTATTTAAAAAAAATTTTTTTAATGTTTATTCATTTTTGAGAAAGAGACAGAGAGCATGAGTGGGTGAGGGGCAGAGAAAGAGGGAAACACAGAACTCTGTGAGGGGCAGAGAAAGAGGGAGACACAGACTCCAGGCTCTGAGCTGTCAGCACAGAGCCCAATGCGGGGCTCAAACCCATGAACCACAAGATCATGACCTGAGCTGAAGTCGGACGCTCAACTGATGGAGTCACCCAGGCACTCCTCAAAATTATTTTTTAGTGTTCCTATGAATTTATGACTCCATTGTCTTTAGCTCCAGGTAAGCTGATTTCAGATGGGACTCTGTATTTGCTTATTTCTCCAGATTTAGAGGTGATGGTTTGCTCTGAGAACTCAGTCCTCTCATGGGCTCAAGAAAAACCACTGATTTTCAGTTTGTTCATTTGTTTGTTTTGTTTTGTTTTTATAAGGACAGGAGTGACAATTTCCAAGCTCTTTACATGTCAGAACTAAAACCTGAGGTCTAAATGTAAAATTTTGATGATAAAAGCTCAAAATTAAATTACAAAAGTAGACTTTGGAGTCAAACAAAAGATTGGGACATTTGATTTTGCAATCTTGTGATATAAGTGATATGAAATTATATACAGAAAATAATACTATCTGCCCTGAAAATTATTTACAAATCATTTCCAACTATATTCATCTATTCCACTCAAATATCTTCTGAGGGATACAGACAGCTGCAATGCTAAGTATACTATAGACTTCATATTGGTCATTCCCAAAATACAGAAGAGTAGAATTTTTAGCTTTTACAAAGTAAGCATAAAGAGAAATTGATGATAATTGAGCGGCAATTCGCTTTCAGTCATTTTCATATTAACACTTTTAAAGAAAATATTTTATAAAAAATATTCCTAAAGCAAGTCTATATCTCTATTGACATTAGTTTATAAAAATATATTTACAACTGTACTCATCACTAGCAGATGTTAATTATCTTATCGAAAGTAGAATAAAAAATGCTAGTTCTATCATATGGATTTTCATGATGCATTGATGATTTTTTGAGTAGGAATTATGATACTAATTGATTAAATGCCATATTTTTTCATGAATGATTATAAAAAGAATCAAAATACCATAATGAGCCATAAATAATGTACACTTGGGACTAATAGTGGGGATAAATTAAGACACATTAATATGTTACTGACAATTGATAATGGATTGGATGGTGTAGAAAACTCTGGTCCCATTTTCTCATTCCTAGCCCTGTGAGTTATATAAATAACATTTAGAAAACACCAGTACAGATGATTCAGCAAGTTTATGTCTTTTATCTTTCATATACAAGAATATTTCATCCAAAAATATTTATGATTTAGCATATTTCTCCAGACTTAAAAATGCTCAGCCACAAGCATATACTAAATGTGTAAAAGTGTCAAGTGTGATAGGGACTTATAGTGTAGAATGTTCCCTGTTATAAATGACCTACAGTGCTAGGACTCCTATATCTGTTTTTTCTTTTTTTCAAACAAACAAAAGTTCAATTTGGAAAACTTTATTTGAAAATTCACTGGAGGCATTTTTTTTTTTGAAATTTCAGAAAACCAGGCCACACCAAGCCAGAAATTCTACATAGTAACAATCATCTAGAACTGAACATAGGTTCAGATCTATACACACCAGGATGATTAATAAATAAAAGATTGAGTTTGGCTTTAATTTCTGAACAGTCTCTTTTAGAGTGCAAAAACTGTCTCCAAGGGTCTTTAGTAATTTAAGGGTAGCTTACACTCACCTACTTTTTTTCTCATTGGGGAAAGTCTGAATTAATTGACCTAAACTAAATGTAAGTGTTTTAGATTGATAATTTAAGCCTTTGGCTCTCAGTGTAATTTGAATACATGCTTTACAGAGCCATGCACTAGAAGATTCTAGTTGTTTCTATCTGAGAAATGTTGCTTACTCTAAGCTTACTCTAAGTCATTCTCTTACCTTACCTGATTTTCCTCTGAGGCCATTTAAATTCATGATCCCTGATTTATAGTCAGACCAACCTAGGTTAAATCCCAGTTCTGCCACTTACAAGTTCTAAAATTTGGGGCAAATCAATCAATGTCTTTGAGCCTCAGTATTAAAAGTAAATAAAATAACTGTGTCTATTACTCAGTATGCAGTCAAGAAAACAGAGCTACTACAAGCTTCTTGGAATAAATCTTGTATATAATATTGGAGCGGGACATCTGGAAAAAGGAGTTGGAGCATCAGAGGAAGTCACTAATTAGTCTGACACACTGGCATTGTGCATAAGTCAGAGTTTTCTGGAAAATCCAAGAGTCCAAGTCTGTTAAACCACTAAAACAAGACTATGAGGAGGCAGTTTCTGGGGAGGTCCATGAGAAGCCATGGACTCTGTTTATCTGTGTGCCCACAGTCAAATATTTAATCTGGATCTGTTGTCACTGTTGGCCAGCAGGCCTATCCATCCAGAAAATAAGTTGAATACAGGACAAGGGACCAGAAAGCTGGAATTTCTGTTTCTGACCATCACAGTTATCTGTGAGTAATGACTGTTTCCCTCACTTACATTCTTCGAGTCTCACATAAGTTCCTCCTTCAGCTAACACTAACCAAAACTCCACAAGAAAGATAATTCAGGAACACAAACTCCAACTTAATGTAATATACACAGAACAAGAATCTATCTCACAAAGTTACTTGTCTCTGACAGGAATGCCATGACAGATTTGAACAAAATCTATATCTCTGAGACTTAGTCTAAAGATTATAATTCTTCTCAAGCAGTGAATGAGCAGTGTAAACTGAACTAAAGATTTCATCAGTGAGAATGTATAATGAAGAATATAAAGCATATCATTTGAAATAAATCCCTACTATATATCCCTTTATCATCACCAACTTTTTCTCCCTTTGATATCTTGCCCTCTTCCACAGAACATTTTGCTTCTTGGACTCCTACCTTGCTCCATTTTTGGATATGTCCTATGATGGTTAATTTTATATGTCAAGTTAATCACAACTGGGGACCTAGATATTTGACTAAACATTATTTATGGGTATGTATCAAGGATTTTTCAGGATAAAAACAGCATTTGGATAAGTAGACTGAATAAAGCAGATTATCCTTCCCAATGTGGTGGAGTGGGCATTATCCAAACTATTGTGGAAGGAAGAACTCACTCTCTTTCTGATTGTTGGGCTGGGACACTCGTCTTCTCATGAACCCAGACCAGGACTCACTATCAAATTCTCTATACTTCACACTCTGACTGGGAATGACACCATTGGCCCCACAAACTTAATGGCTTAAAACAATACACATTTACTGTGGTTTCCATGGGTCAAGAATTCAGGCATGACTTAGGTGGGTCCTCTGCTCAGGCTCCTACAAGACTGCCTTCAAAATGTTCACTGCACGATGCTCTAACTTGTAGGCCTTAGATGGGAAGAATCTGCTACCAAGGTCATTCAGGTTGTTGGTGGAATCATTTCCTTGCAGCAGAAGTCACAGTGACTTCCTTAATCAGTCAACAGGAAAGCATCTCTGAACACCGAAGGGCCTAAGATTCTTTTTTAAGAACTTTCACTGGATTACTTCAGACCCACACAGGAAAACTTTTCTTTAACTCAAAACCTCTCCATGTGAGAATGCAATAAGTTGGCAGTCTGCATCTGGAAGAGGGCTCTCACTAGAACCTGACCATGATAACACCCTGATCTTGGACTTGCAGCCTTCAGAACTGTGAGAGATAAATTTCTGTTATTTATAAGACATCCAGTTTATACTATTTTGGTATAGCAATATAAGCTAAGACATCTGTGCATCAACATGTATTAATCTTCCTATGATACCAAAAATTAAAAGCAATATATTCAAAAGTAGAGAATAATTAAGTAAATCATGACTTATTTACACTAAGATATTTGTGACATCATTATTACATCATGTTTGAGAAGAGTATTTACCCTACTGCAGAAAAAAAAAATGTTTAGATAGATTTCTAAGTAGAGAATAAAAATAGACTGTAAAACAGCATGTATAATATGTAACCATTTTACTTTATATATATGCTAAAAACAAACCTCTTTGATTCCTCCATTTGTACATGTGGTACAGGGAAGAGTTCAGAGAACAATCTTCAAGCCACACTGTCTCAGTCCATCTCTGGGTCCACAACTTAGGAGCCTGTGACGCGGACAAATTGTTTAACCTCAATTTGCCTCAGTTTCTTCTCTATAAATGGGGAACACTTACAGGCTTATTATTGTTACAGGATAATTTTTTAACTATGAAAATCAAATGAGATAAAGCATGTAAACGTAGCACAAGGTCTAACAGAGAAAATAATGCTCAATTTTAATTATTAACTTACTAAGTGACCAACATGTATTGAAGAATTGAATTAGCAACATGGATGATATAATAGTCTAGAATATCTGAGAAGAATTTGTCTCACAGTTTGCTCACATACTAGTTAAACATAAATATAAATCCAATTTAAACAATCCATAATGCAAATTATTGGAAATTATTGGAAATGGAAATTATTGTTCTGATAAAACAGAACAAATTGCCTAAATAATTACCTAACATACTATGTTATAGAGGAAAAAAATTAGTTTTAGCAAATGGTATGGAAAATAAAAAAATAGGGGCATCTTGGTGGCTTAGTTGGTTGGATGTCCAACTACGGCACAGGTCATGATCACATGGTTCTTGGGTTAGAGCCCCGTGTCAGGCTCTGTGCTGACAGCTCAGAGCCTGGAGCCTGCTTCAGATTCTATGTCTCCCTCTCTCTCTGCCCCTCCCCCTCTCATGCTCTGTCTCTCTGTCTCTCAAAAATGAATAAATATTAAAATTTTTTTAAAAAGAAAATAAGAAAAATTGATGTTGGGAGTAATTAGTCTTGGTAGGAAATAATCACAAAATAAAACTAGTATTGTCTAAAATTCCCTATAGTGAAATTTGGTACTCATTTAAAAATAGCAGAAACATCAAATTTTCTTTCAAAAAAGTGAATCCATAATTATCACCAGTGAACACAGACTGGATAACAATAATGATTTCAAAATAAAACTCACAATAGGAGGACCTAGGAGTAACTATTTTGAGAAAAAAACTGGCTTTGAATCCAAACTCATTGTTTGATGAGGGCCACCTCCAAAAGAATAAAACAAACTACAAAAGATCATAACAGCTAAATATTGATATTTCTATAACCTAAAATTGTCCCCTTAACATAGAATATTAGCACTGAAAAGCAAGCAAAAGGAATAAAACCAGTCCTGGAAACCTGACTTGAGTAGGGGCCTGATAATGGGGTTACCTAGTCACTTCCCAGCTGGGCATTAAGAACTCCTTATTTGGGCTCTACAAGGTCCATGGAATTAATGAAAAGTTGACATTATTTTTCTTTCAACTATAGCATTGCTAATGGCCAAGTTAATTTCTATGAAATGAAAAATCAGTGCACAAAAGGAATCTGTTTGCATTGAACTAAAAAAATCAGTGGAGATATCAGGAAAGAAAGGTAGACAATCTTGGCCGGGGCGGTGGGGGGGGGGGGGGGGAAGGGGAGGGCAGGGATCAGAATTGGGATACAAAAAACCAACACCAAAATTTCACACTCAATTTAATGTTTCCTATTTCATAGAGTCCTGTCTCTAAAACCTCAGAAATGTAATTATATTTTCATTCAGACTAGGCATTTGAGACTTCATGTATTGAAATAATTCTGCTCTTGAGCAATCTTTACAAATCCAACAAGACAAATTTCGTTTTCACATGTAACCACAGAATTTCTTTTTTTTTTTTTTCAGTATTACGCATCCAGTGAATTACTTTGTTAACTATAGTGAATAATGTAAATGTCTCTCTCTCTCCCTTCCTCCTTCCCTCCATCTGTCCCCCTCTACCTACCTCCCTATCCTTTCCCTCTCTATCACTCCCTCTCTTCCTTCTCCTTCACTGTCTTTCCCTCTCTCTGAAAATCCTTCATCAACTTGTAGTCGCCAAAAGTAGATTTGAATCTGGATACAAATAATGAATACATAAAATAAAAACATAAATTAAATATGTGTATGACCTTCATATGCTTTCTGAATTTGGATGGAATTAAGAACACAATTTAAAAATAGATGTGTTAAGGAGAGGTAGTCTCCTGGATTTTAGTCAGAATGCCCATTTCCTGACCCTCTGTCTTCCAAGAACAGTTTTGAGACTGAGGCATCTACTTAACTCTCTGTAAACTGACAATGTGAAAGTAGGGAACTATTGGATAAACAAAACTTCTCTGAGATGATGTAACCAGAGTATTAAGAATTAATAAGGATTGAGAGAAATAAAGTATAATATTGAAATCTCTCTCACTGGAAAAAAAGATGTGAGAACAGAGTTGAAAGCAGAAGGCTTTATGTAAAACTAACCAGCTAATACTAGATCCAAATATCTATCCTATGAGAAGGCTTCCCAACATTCTCAATTATACCTTTTCTTGACGTGTTTGACATTTTAGATATGTGCCCATTATGGCACACACCGCATTGTTGTAATCATCTCTTACATCTTGGCTTCCCCCACTGTACTGGGAGTAGCCAGAAGCAGAACTCTTCTTTCACAAACTTTGCAGAGTGAGCATTAGCAATGAACATATAACATACAGTCAATACATGTCTGCATTAATAAATGAATGAATTGTTTAGACATGGTTAGCACCAGAATAGCTATCCAGAAACTGAATACATGAATCTCTCTCCCATCCTTTTTTTTTCTTCAGAAAATAGGAAACTAAGGTTTCAGAGGAATTTTATTTTCTACATCCTATTGTAGCATGTATTTTAAACACATATACCATATAAACAAACCAAAGGTTTATTTCCATGTTGATTACACTAATAGGAAATAAATCATCACTCCTGAAATTCTTTCAGAATCAAATCTTCTCCTTTTAACCCAGAGTTTTATTTAACCTGCAGTCTTCTTTGCATATTATGCTCTCTGCTCAATCATTTTCTACATCTGTTTTATGAATATAGAAACCCCTAAAGCAAGTCATATTAAATATTAAATTAAGAAAATAATATATACAATCCATGATAACCTTGGAAAAAATTTGGAGCCATTATAGTCATAAAATATAGCTGCATAGAAATATAGAATGTGAATTTAACAAATTTGAATTGATAAAAAAATAATAGACAATAAGAATAATCTTTGGTGCCTGTAAATCCTTTATATTTTATAAGGCACTTCTGACACATTAACTCTATATCTTTACAAGATTTGGATGCATTAGTGCCATTTGCCAAAGCATAAACTGAGCCTCAGTAAATTACATGACTTGTTGGATTTCATGCAAATTATAGGTGGTAGAGTTGAAACCATAGCTGAGAGCTCCTGATGCATAGTTCACTTTTCTTTGCATCAAAAACCATGGTATATCCTTGCTACATAAAAATTTTGTTAACTAAATATATATTAAGTATATATTCTGTACGCATGACTATTAATAATATTCCTATTTCAGTGCTTTGCAGAAATATTAGAATGCACAAATGTTAAGTTCTTTAAGTGTAAACTAATATAAAAATGAAGCAGTATTATTAAAACACAATAATATGGCATTTAAAAATTGATTTGTCTCAATTGATGGAGAATCCAATTTAGGTTAAATAACTATGTTTATGAAATTACTTCAGGATTTATTGGCTGTAGCATGATAACTCATCAACTACAGTTGAGCTCGCAGGAATTTGAGCAGAAAAGTTAATTAACAATAATTTTAAAACTGCCAAAAGCTGCTGTACTTCACTCCACATTCTGCATACATAGCAACATGTGCTGGGCTTCAAAAAGAAAGTCATTTCCTAAAACTGTTTATTTTCATGTCATTGAACTCATTATTAAAAATAAGTGAGCAATATTGATTTGGATGGTTTAATAATTCAAAATGGTTAAAGGCAATAACAGCACTTGAACAGACAAATATTTCCTATTATTGTTTACTACCAATGTTATACTGACTCAATTAATCCAGGCGTGGTTTCCCAAAACAAACTGAAATGCAATTATCAGACCAATAATATGCTAAAGTCAGTAACTTAAACCCCAGGGAGAAGATTTTATAAAGTGATATAATCAATATTGTCTTTGAGGTGGTATATGGTGTTCTTAATTTGCCACAGATAATACAGAAATTCTATTACTTTTTGGAAGTCAAAATGAAATACTTCCAAACCTACTGATATGATACTGGCTTCACTTTGAATAACTACTTGCAGAAAACATATGATTTAAAAACAGCTTACATTCATATGCTTTGAGGAGGACACCTGCCTCTTAGGTAAGAGAAATTATGGCTAATGAATGCTTGGCCTTTAGTAATACTCAGTAAGAACCTAAGTTGCCTTCCCAACATACAAACAGTTTTCATATATTCCTTGCATTAGAGAAATAGCTATGTATGATTATTATTCAAAAGTCCATTCACAGCCATCACATTTATTCTCTTATCAATTTCCCCTTCAAAATAATAACTATTAGCTCTAAAACCAAGTTGTTTCTACATTTGCCCATTATAATTCTTTTTAAATTGAAGAAAACAAGAGAGCAGTAACATACCTTTGATAGAGAAAACCATGTTACCTTATTGGTCTCTGTTTCAGTTGTCCTTCTTGGACCATGACTAGTTTCCTCCATAACTTTTACAATGCTCCAATTCAGTATTATTGATGTTTAAAAGAAGTGAAATGCACACAGCTAGAAATCAAACTCAAGTACGGACTGAGACTACTATGATCAGGAACTATCTAAAGCCAAAGGAAAAATCTTTTACTGGCTAATAGTGCACTTTATTTATTTTTTTTTTGTTTTGTGTTTCTATATGAAAGCACTCTTCTATCCAACCACAGAATAAGAATAACTACTAATTGGTTTTCTGCTCAAAGAGATGTATCATTGGTTGCAACTAAGGTAGCAAGAATAGTATTTTCACCCACTCACAGCTTTAAAAATGAGAAGAAAATCTGATGTACTGAATATAGATAAGGAAGTATTTCAGATTCAATAAACTTGCTAAGGAAATATTCTTATTTTCCTTTAAATTCTTATTTGTATGATGATGAACATCATCTTTAAAAATGATAATGAGCATTGGGGCACATGTGTGGCTCAGTCAGTTAAGCGTCCGACTCCAGCTCAGGTCATGATTTCAGAGTTCATGAGTTTGAGCCCTGCCTCAAGCTCTGACAGCTCAGAGCTTGGAACCCATTTAGGATTCTGTGTCTCCTTCTCTCTCTGCCCCGCCCCTGCTCACACCCTGTCCTCTCTCTCCTTCAAAAATAAACATTGAAAAAAAAATTTTTTAATGATAATCAGCATCAACTGTAAAAAAATGCTGAAATTAAAATATCATTTTGCGAGTCTTTACAAATTTTAAGAAATATTTTTAAAAGTAACATTTATAAAAGATTCAAAAATGGAAAGATATATAAAGATAACATTAATATTTCCACCTGCATACCCCCAATTCCAACTTCCTAAAATGACAATATGAAGAGCCAGTTATATGTACTTCCACAGAGTTCTCCAAGCCTATACATACAAACATAGAGGATATTCACCTTCGGGAATGAAGGACTGGCCCCAGATTTTGGAAGCACCTCTGTAAGATGGCTTTCACTGTCAGTTATCTTCAGGATGGCCTCAGCTGAATAAAACTGCCTCTTCAAAGCTCATGTTCGCTTGCAGGGGCAGTCAATATCTAATGACTGCTCATCCCAGGGGTGAAAAGGCCTGATCCCTCATCCCAATGCAGAACAAATCTCAGAGCTATGCCAGCTCTAAAACACACATGAAGTAGATGGAGGCTTTTATTGGTTCTTTATCACGAGTCTGCTCCCTCTCCCCAATCCTGTTTCAGACCCTTCCTCCCACAAGTAGGGATGTGAAGAGCACTCCTAATAAACATCCAGCTAACTGAACACCTCAGAAGAGTTACAAAGACATTTGAAATATTATTATACTATTTCACAAATAGGGTAAGAGCCCTAAACAGTATAATTTTAATTATGCATCCCCTGCCTTTGTATTTCTTTTGTCTTATATTTTACTGTTATGTAAAATATAAATCCCCAGCTACCTTATTATTTCTGCTTTAAGTAGTCAATATTTTATTAAATATAATTACACACATACACTGAAGGACAGACAGGGTGGAAGACACACAGAGAGAGCTTTACAAAGGTAGTAAAAGTGTCTTTTACACTGGCCTACTCAGATGTTTACTTGATCTGATGCTCTTCATTCCTTGGTAAAGATCTCGAATCACATCTAGTATCATTCACCACCCTTTGGCCTAAAGAACTTTTTAATAGCATTTCTTACAAAGGGCTCTCAGCTCTTGTCTCTTTGAGAATGTAATTATTTTCCTCCCTTTTTGAAGAATATTTTTGTCCAATACAAAATTTAGATTGACAACTTTTCCCTTTAGTACTCTAAAGGTATACTTTCATTTGTCATCTGGTCTTCATTAGTTATGAGGAAATTTCATTATCATTTACTCTCATTTTTCCAAATATATACTATGTCTTTTTTTCCTCTGACGGCTTTTGAAATTTCTTTTTTTTTTAATGTTTACTTATTTTTTGAGAGAGAGAGCATGTGCATGCATGAGCGGGGGAGGGGCAGAGAGAGCAGGGGACAGAGGATCCAAACCAGACTCTGTGCTGACAGCAGAGAGCCCAATGTGGGGCTCAAACTCATGAGCCATGAGATCATGACCTGAGCAGAAACTAAGAGTTTGATGCTTAACCAACTGAGCCACCAGGCGCCCCTAAAATTTCTTCTTTACTTAAAAGTTTTCAGCAGATCTGTTGTAATATGCTTAGGTGTTTTTGTTGTTTTCATTGTCTGTATTTGCTCTGCTTGGGGTTTGCTGAACTTCTTGGACTATTGAGTTGATATCTTTTACCAAGATTTGAAAGACCTCTCTCAGGGGTGCCTGGGTGGCTCAGTTGGTTAAGCTGCCAATTCTTGATTTTAGCTCAGATCATGATCCTGGGTTCGTTAGATCAAGGCCTGTGTTGGGCCCTATGCTAAATGTGGAAAGCCTGCTTGGGTTCTCTCTCTCCCTCCCTCTCTGCTCCTCCCCTGCTCATGTGATCTTGCTATCTCTCTCTCTCTCTCTCTCTCTCTGTCTCTCAAAATAAATAAATAAACATTAAAAAAGTAAAAAGACTTGGGGTGCCTGGGTGGCTCAGCTGGTTAAGCATGCAACTTCAGCTCAGGTCATGATCTCACAGTTTGTGAGTTCAAGACCCACATTGGGCTCTGTGCCGACAGCTCAAAGCCTGGATCCTGCTTCAGATTCTGTGTCTCCCTCTCTCTGCCCCTTCCCTACTCACACTCTGTCTCACTTTTTCTCTCAAAAAATAAATAAATAAATAAATAAATGTTTAAAAAGTTTAAAAAAAAAAAGAAAAAAGACTTCTCTCATTATCACTTCAGAGATTTATTTTTCCCCATAGACTCCAGCAATACATATGTTAGATTGTTTCTTATTGCCTCATGTATCTTGAATATTTTGTTCCCTTTGACTTTTTTCCTTATTCATGTTTCAATTTCTATAGTTTCTTTTTTTAAATTTTTTTAAACATTTTTATTTATTTTTGAGAGACAGAGATAGACAGAGAGTAAGCCGGGGAGGGGCAGACAGAGAAGGAGACATAGAATCCAAAGCAGGCTCCAGGCTCTGAGCTGTCAGCACAGAGCCTGACACGGGGCTTGAACTCACAAACCGTGAGATCATGACCTGAGCTGAAGTCTGACTCTTAACCCACTGAGCCACCCAAGCGCCCCATCAATTTGTATAGTTTCTACTGGTCTTTCTTCTATTTCACTGATCTTTCATTTGCAGTGTTCAGTATGCTATTAAACACACTTAATAGTCCATTTCTAAAGTCATATTTTTTTATTTCTATCATCTCTATTTGGCTGTTGGAATTTTCCATTTCATTAGATTAAGTCTCTACTAATGCTTCTGTTTACAAAATTGTCACAGGCACCTCGGTGGCTCAGTCAGTTAAGTGTCCGACTTCAGCTCAGGTCATGATCTCCCAGTTGGTGGGTTTAAGCCCCACATTGGGCTCTGTGCTGACAGCTTGGAGCCTGGAGCCTGCTTTGGATTCTGTGTCTCCCTCTCTCTCTCTGCCCCTCCCTCACTCATGCTGTGTCTTTCTCAAAAATAAATAAAACATTAAGAGTATAAATAAATGAAATAAAATAAAATTGTCACAATTTTCCTTCTATACTCATTACCATTTTTATCATAATTAATTTAAAAATCCCTGTCAGATCATTCCGTTTGGGCCATCTTTTAGTCTGCTTCTATTGACTATTCCCTTTCTTGACCTTGAGTCACATCTATCCACCTTTCCTTCCTTCCTTCCTTCCTTCCTTCCTTCCTTCCAGGCATTATGATTTAATTTTTATATGCTAGACATTTCTATTAAAGACCAGTAGAAACTGAAGCAGTAAGTCCCAGCCGACTTTCTTTTGTCAATCC
This sequence comes from Panthera uncia, assembly GCF_023721935.1. NCBI lineage: Eukaryota > Metazoa > Chordata > Mammalia > Carnivora > Felidae > Panthera > Panthera uncia. The sequence goes on along the minus strand of NC_064811.1, from coordinate 107,589,754 downwards.
AGTCACTGTAGTGGTGAATATAAGTCAATTTGATCCAGAATGGGGCTGTGACTTATCTTTTTAAATTTTAGTTGATTCACTTCACCACGGATTTCAGATATTTTGAGCAGGGTCAGGAGTTTTCTCTCATCTGGAGAGCACTTGTATGATTCTAAAAATTTACCTGTATTTCAAAACTGTGCCATCTGGCTGTGGTTACTCTCAACTCGTGTTCCAATCTGGCTGCCTGCTTCTTGGATAGCAGAGAAATCAGTGTTACTCTCCAGTCATGCTCCCTGTTTTCTCAGCCTTTCAGTCCTACTGTCTACCCATGTCTTCCTAGACAGCAGCCTGATACTCCTGGAAAGTCTCAAGTGCCCCAGTAGGGTTTTTCTCAGCTACCCTCCAGTCCTCCAGTGTTGGTAGTTCATTTTCTCAGTGTCTCAGGATATCTATCTCAACTCCCCTGTGCTCCTCCTCTCTGACTTAGGATGGTAGCTGCCTTTTACCTACTTAGCTTTCCTTTTTTGTCTCCATCTTTTGGTTCTCATTAAAAACCTATAGAAACAAAATGTCACAGGTGGACACTTGCTCTGTGACTAGAAAGTCTAATCTTTCAAATAAGCTCTCATGTGGTCATTAAAATTTGATTCAAATTTTGCCTGGCTTCTCTTTTCCGAGTCTATGGTGTATTCCTCCTCTTTCAACAGTTCTGCCAAAGATGAGAGGAGCTGTGGTTCTTTCCTTTCCTGTAATGGGCTCCTTACTTCCTGGATTTCAATTCATTTGGGGTTTTGTGTCTCATGGGTTTTAAAACCCATTATTTTGAGGTTTATCTTGCCTGTATGGGCTCTGATCTGAAAATAAGAGTCTCGTGATTTTATTTTACATCTATAGAGTTCTCTTTCTATTGAGAATTTTAAATCTTGTGAACTGATATTTGAACATTTCTGAAAGTTTTTAGTCAACTTATGTCAGATTTAATTTTTTAAATATTAAAATCTTTAACTATTTCATTTGTTTCCTTTGAATTATCAAAGATATAGTTATAAGTATTAATTCTTGTCTTAGAATAAATTATTTCACCACTCAAGGAAATTTAACTCTCAGCAATAATTGCTGTCACTAAATCAGGCTTTTAATCAATTGATCAAAATTTACGAATAGGTTGTTTATATGTATGCCAGATGACAAGACATTATCTTGGTATACATTTTACAAAAATATATCTTGTGATAGAATAAATTTAAAAATTAACAAAACACTTGATATAAGTCTAATATTTCTGAAATATAAAAGTACTATGTGTATCCAATCACTCATAATGATCATTTATCTAGGATATAATTTAGGCCAACATCAGACAACCTAAGATCTCAAAAAGCTGATTCTCTAGTAATACCTTTTACCTTAAATTCTATTTGTATTATATACAAATACCCATCAGGCTGTTTAGTTTTTATTTGCCTAGTTGTATTTCTAACTTTTTTTAAACTTTCATTATTCTTACTTTTTTACATTTCTTTATAGTAAACAGCATATAGTTGGATTTTTTTTAATTCATTTATTTTTTAACTGAACTGAAGCATTATGTCTAATCATTCACATTATAATTACTAATACAATTTGATTTATTTAGACCCTCTTATTTAAAGTTTTTTTATTTCAGATTTTTACATTTTCCCCTTATTTTTGTCTTTTGTGGATATTTTATTTTTATTTTACTCTTCCTCTGTACTTGGTTAGAGATTACCCTAGAAACTTTTGCATGCATACTTGTGGATATCTGTACATTACTCCCACACAGTTTACCACTATACACTTTATAGCCTTGTTTTTGTGTGGCTTGGTTATTATCTTTTTTTCTGTCTTGACAGGACATTATGATTATTATGCTATGAATTCAGTGTTCTCATCTTATTCTTTTGACTTCAAAGGTAGAATAGATAGACTTAGTCCAATCAATCAGCTCCCTTCTGGGATTGGTGAAACTTCTGGAACCAATTTGTGTATCAGTTATCTTTTGCTATATAAGAAATTACTCCAAAATGTAGTGGCTTAAAACAAAGACAAGTCATTTCTCATAATTGGTGGGTTAATTGAGCTTACCTCAGATAGATAAAATTGATGAAAATTTCTCTCCATATGATTTTTGGTTTCTTAACATAGCAGCAGCATTTCAAGAGGACAAGTGCTTATCAAGCCCACTGCTAGCGTCTTATTTGCTGATTTGCCACCAGCCAAAGCAAGTCACATGGCCAAGCACAGTCAATACGTGAAGGAACACATAAAGGCATTGTGCAGTAAAAGAGTTAAGTCAACAGACCTTTGATTACACAAACCCTTCACATTGGCAAGGAAGGCTTATCTCCAGATCGACCTTTGGGAGAAGTACTTTGAGCCCTTGGAATATTCTGCCTAATATGAATGTTTTTGTATGCCTGAGGCCTTACATCATAGCATACAACTTTGATGAGATAATTTATGCTAATAATGCCTTTTATGGTGAATGATTGTTTTTGTACGCCTGAGGCCACGGGCCAGTTCCATCAGATAGTTTATGCTAACATATGTAATTTATAGAGAAGTCCTGTTTTTGCTCTGGAAGGCAGGAATTTGAGGAGCTGAGATCAGTCACACAAGTACTGTATGCTTATCTGAGTGAATCCCAATAAAAATACTGGGCACCAAAGCTCAAGTTAGCTTCCTTGGCTATCAACACTTCATTTGTGTTGTCATACATTGGGGAAGAAAAAGGCACATTCTTATGCCACTCCACTGGGAAAAGATACCTGGAAACTTACATGGTTTCTCTAGGACTTTGCCTCAGGTACCTGTTTTTCCTTTGCTGATTTTAATCTGTATTCTTTCACAGTAATACATTGCAACCATAAGAATAAGTTTCTGTGAGTCCTTACAGTGAATCACAGAGCCGGAGGGTGGTCTTGGGATCTCCCACCACAGGCATGACTGCCCATAGGCAAGATTATTAGTGGCCATCAATGTAGGAATCTATTACTGAGAGTGAGAAAGACCTAGACCTCAAATAAGTGGATTTAAAATATTTCCCAAAGGTCAAAGATATCCCAATACACGGCTCATGAAGAAATCTGCTACCTTTCATTACTTTCCTCACCGGCCAATTACACACCTTGTGGAGAAGATAGTTTAATGCCAGTTTTCTCTGTAAAGGAGCTTAAGGTTTCATCCATAACTGGTAGCCTGTCTGTTTTAGTGGTACAAGGTGGTTTGAAGATGAAAGTAAATCAGAAAGGAAATAACAGTAGACTGAAGCTGAAAAATCTGCAACATACACTCTCTCTAGGAGAAGTAAGTAGGAAAGCACCAAAATCAAAAATAGGGATGAAAATACGGACATTATAGGAATTTGAGGTCTGGCTCCCACAGTTAAAATCAATGTTAAACATAGCCCAACTGCTAGATCAATTAACATAAATCATCACATTGTACACTTTTACCTCAGTACCTATTATCCAACACATCATATCCTGCTTCCACCAAAAATTACAAATCATTCCAAAAGGCAAGAAAAAGTCAGTATGAAGAGAGAACAATTATCATATTGGAGTTATCAGACTGAGAATTTTTTAAACACTGTATCAAATATGTTAATGACTATAATAAAGAAAGTATACAACACGCAAGAATAAATTGGTGATGTAAGCAGAGATATAGAAACTAAGGATCAAAAGAAAATTCTAGAAGAAAAAGTTCAGTAACAGAAATAAAGAATACTTTTGACAGACTTATCTTTAGATGCAGCAGGGTATCAATGATTTTGAAGATAGTCAACACAAGCTTAACAAACTGAAATGCAAAGACAAAATATAGCCAAGTTTCGAAAATTATGAAGAACATGAAACTATAGATCCAAAAAGCTTAATGAACACCATAGAGACTAAATACCAAAAACAAATCAAAACAAAACTTTCATCAGGAGTGATGTCAACAAGATGGCAGAGTAGAAAGCTCTAGATGCTTGTTCTTCCATAGAAATACCAAATAAACAGCTACAGACTCACTAAAATAACCTAATAGAAGCTCTGGAAATGAGTCATAGATTTATAGCAAGCATGTGAATGCCCAACTTAAAAAATTTTTTAAAAGATAGGAAAATTTTTGTTGTTTTGCTTGACCTTGTCCTAACCCTTCACTGACAAGGTATGGAACAGTCAGGGGGAAGTGGTACAATTCTTGCTTCCTTCCCTCTAGATGGAAGGAGCAAAGTGGAACTTGCTTAAAGCATTCTGGTCTGGGGGCACCTGGGTGGCTCAGTCAGTTAAGCCTCCGACTTCAGTTCAGGTCACGATCTCAGGGTTTGTGAGTTCAAGCCCCGCATCAGGGGCTCTGTGCTGACAGAGCCTGGAGCCTGCTTCAGTTCTGTATCTCCCTCTTTCTCTCTGCCCCTCCACTGCTTGCATTCTCTCTCTCTCAGAAATAAATAAACGTTAAAAAATTGTTTTAAAAATAATAATAATAAATAAATAAGCATTCTGGTCTGTCTGTGGGTTGCCCAGCAGACTGATTTGTGTCCATCTGATTTGGAGCTTAGACAGAAAATGGCAGCATGGATTGGATCTCAGGCTGGAATCCATGGAAGGTAGGGGTGGGCACCCTCACACATGAAGAGATTATGGGCATAAGAATACAATAAACTACTTAAGGACCCAAAGGAAGCTGTGGGCAGAGACCCTTTGGCAAATTAAGACATTTAAAAGCCACTGGGTAAAATTGAAAAAAAAAAAAAAAATCAGCACACAGGCCCACAAGAGATACATGCCCAAAAAGACTTCAAAACAACTACACTCTGGCTGATCTCAAGGCTCAGATGCTCAGAGGCTTAACAATTAGTAAAAGTCTTCCACACCAGTCTGCAAAACTGGAAGAAGTGGCTATTTTTTCAAATGCCCAATTTTCAACAAAGTTCATAAGGAATACAAGAAAACAGTTAAACCTGGCTTATTCAAAGGAACAAAATAATTCTCCAGAAACCAGACTTGACAAAACACATACATAAGACTTACTAGAAAAAGACTCTTAAACAAATGTCTTAGATATACTCAAAGAGCTAAAGAAAAACAGAGAAAGAATTAAAGGACATCATTAAAATGACATATGAACAAAATGAGAATATCAAAAAATAGGAATTCTAAAAAAGAACAAGCAGGAATACTGGAGCTGAAAACGATAATAACTGAATTGAAAAATTCATTATAGGGATTCAGCAACAGACTCAAACAGGCATAAGAAAAAAGCCAGCAAACCTGAAGATAAGTCATTTGAAATTGTTGAGTCTGAGGAACAAAAAAGGAAACAAAATGAAGAAAAACTTTACAATAAATCTTATAAGAAAACACAGGAAAAACCTTTCTGACATTGGATTTAGCAGTCATTTTGGATATGACAAAGCTTAGGCATCAAAAGAAAAAAAAGTAAGTAATTTGAATTTTAAGAAAATTAAAAACTTTTGTGTACCAAATATACTATTAACAAAATGAAAAGATGACCAACAGAATGGGGAAAGATATTTTCAAATCATGTATCTGTTAATGAATTAATACCCAGAATTTATAAATAACTCCCGAAATTCAAGAACAAAAGACATCCGATGAAAAAATAGCCAAAGACTTAAATAAACATATTCCAAAGAAAGTATACAAAAGCTTGATGGTACATGGGGTGCCTGGGTGGCTTAGTCGGTTAATTGTCTTATTTCAGCTTAGGTCATGATCTCACGGCTTGTGAGTTCGAGCCCCGCATCTGGCTCTGTGCTGACAGCTCAGAGCCTGGAGCCAGCTTCAGATTTTGTGTGTGGGTGTGGGTGTGGGTGTGGGTGTGGGTGTGGGTGTCTGCACGCAGGCTCCTCTCTGCCCCTCCCCCATTCACGCTCTGTCTCTCTCTGTCTCAAAAATAAATAAACATTAAAAAAAAATCTTTTTAAAAAAAGGTTGATGGTACATGAAAAGATGTTTAATGTCACTAATCATTAGGGAAATGCAAATCAAAACCATAATGAGATACCACTTCACATATATTAGGATGGCTATTATAAAAAACTCAGAAAACAACAAGTGTTAGTGAGGATGTAGAGATACTGGAACTCTTGTTCACTGCTGTTGGAAATATGAAATGATATAGTTACTATGGAAAAGAGTATGGCAGTTCTGTAAAAAATTAACATAGAATTATCATATGTACCAGCGAGTTCAATTCTAGGTATATACTCCAAAAAATTGAAAGCATGGACTCAAACAGATATTTATATATCCACGTTCATAGCAGCATCAGTCACAACAGCAAAAAGTGGAAACAGCCCAAATCTCCATCTAGAGATGAATGGATAAACAAAATGTGGTATAAACATATAATGGAATATTATTCACCCTTAAGAAGGAATGAAACTCTGATATATGCTATAGGATGAATGAACCTTGAACAAAAAATTATGCTAAATAAAATCAGCCAAACACAAAAGATTAAATGGTATGATTCCACTTATATGAGGTACACAGAATAGTCAAATTCCTAGGGAGGAAAACAGAATATTGGTTTTTAGAGGATAGAGAAGGGGGGGGGGGGGGGGGGGGGTGGTTATTGTTTAATAATTACAAAGTTTCAGTTTGGGGTGAGGAAACATTCTGACCATAAATAGTAGTGTTGATTACACAGCAATGTAGATGTTCTTAATGTACCTGAAATATACACTTAACAGCGATTAAAATGGTTAATTCCACGTTATGGATGTTTTACTATAATAAAATAATTTAAAAAATTTTTTTAATGTTTATTTATTTTTGACAGAATGAGAGAGACAGAGCATGAGTGGGGGAGGGGCAGAGAGAGAGGGAGACCCAGAATTCGAAGCAGGCTCCAGGCTCTGAGCCATCAGCACAGAGCCTGATGCGGGGCTCGAACTCACGGACCACGAGATCATGACCTGAGCCGAAGTCAGACGCTCAACCAACTGAGCCACCCAGGCGCCCCAATATAATAAAATAATTTTTAATTGTATGATACATACAGAAAAAGCATTGCTTAGAAAATAAATGCAGTAAATGCATATATTAGAAAATAAATCAGTTTAAAGTTAATAACCTAAGTTTCTATCATAGTACACTAAGAGAAAGAAAAGTAATTCAAGCCTGAAGGAAGCAGAAAAAAAGAGATAACAAAAATTATAACCTGAATCAATAAAAATGAAGATAGGAAAACAATAGAAAAAAAAATCAACAAAACCAAAAGCTGATTTTGTTTTTTATAAAAGATCAATAAAGTTGATAAGACTTCAGCCAAACAAGCTGTGAAAAAATTTTTGGGAAGACATAAATTACAAATATCAGTAAGGAAACAGGGAATATCACTACAGAATATGAAGAAATCAAAAGGATAATAAAAGACTACCATGAACAACTACCCCCACAAATTGGATAATGTAAATGAGATGGACCAACTTCTTTTACGACATTAACTACCCCAATACATGCAATGATAAATAGGTAACAGGAACAATCCTATACTGATTAAATAAATTGCAATAAAAAAATGAAAAAACCTTCCAAAAAACAAAGCATCAACCAGGCCCAAATGTTTTCATAGGCAAATTCTACATTTGAAAAAGAAATGATACCATTTTCCTACAGCTAACATCATACTTAATGGGGAGAGAATAACATTTTCCCCCTAATATCAGGAACAAGGTGAGGATATCCCTTTTTATCACTCTTATTTAACATTGTACTGGAAACCTAATACGAGTGCAAGAAGACAAGAATAAGGCATAAATGATATAAAGTTGAGAAAATAAGAAAAAACTCTTTATTCACAGATAACATGACTGCCTGTTTAAAAGACCCTAAAAATATGCCAAAGGGGAAAAGCTCTCTAACAAGGCTGCAAGATACAAAATCAAATTGTATATACAAAAGTCAGTTGAAATTTGACATTAATGCCATTTACAATGACAACAGAAGTACTAAAGTACTTAGACAAAAATCTAATAAAACATACAGGATATAGCTATGAAAAAAATGAAAAGAAAACACTGATAAAAAAATCAAAAAATGATCTAAGTAGATCAAGAGATATTCTTAATGAAAGACTTCATATTGAGATGTCAATTTTTCTCAACGTAACCCATAGACTGAATGTAGTTCCAATCAAAATCCCAGGAGGCTGTTTTGTAGCTATCAACAAACTGATTCTAAAGTTTATATGACAGGGAAAAGCCCAGAATAGTCAACTGTAAAGAAGAACAAAGTTGGAGGAATTATAGCACCTAATTTCAAGCATTACTAGAAGACAGTAATCAAGACAGCTTGGTATTGGTTAAATAATCTATGTAGAGTCCAATAGAACAGAATAAACAGCCCAGAAATAGACCCGTGCAAAGAAAGATAGTCAACTGATTTTTCAAAAGATGTATAGGCATTCAATAGAAAAATAATAATCTTTTCAACATATAGTACTGAATGTTCAAAGCAAATGGAATGGATCATGGACCTAAATATAAACATAAATATAAATATAAATATAAATATAAATATAAATGAGACAACATATACAAAAGAGAAAATTTATATGACCTTGCATTTGGTGATGAGTGTTTAGATACAACATCAGAAGAATGATCAATAATAGGAAAACATCGACAAACTGAACATTATTAAAATTTAAAAAACTTTACCATTAAGAGAATGAAAAGAGAAGTCACCAACTGGGAGAAAGTATTTGCAAAACACATATTACATGAAAGACTTGTATTAAAATATACAAACATTTTAACATTTTTTTGTTTTTATGAGCAACCATTGCTCATTTTTTAATACACACTACTTTTTTTTTCTATTAGGAGGGTAGAAAAGCAATAATCAACATATGATCGGTATCAATACCTTGGAATGTGTCAGAAATTACAGGAGATTAAAAAGCAGAGAGAGGATAATGGAAGAATTTATACTCGTTGGCTGTTTATAGAAATTGTGAAAATGTTGTATTGGTCAATTATCAATTGTACAAAAAAAAAAAAAAAAGAAAGAAAGCGAAGTACCTGAAAAGGTACCCCATCAAAGAGCACTGCTAGATGGCAAATAACAAGTTAAAACATTCTCAACATAATTCACCATTAGGAAATACAAATTAAAACATTAATGATATAGGGGCACCTGGGTGGCTTGGTTTGTTAAGCATCTGACTTCAGCTCAGGTCATGATATCGCAGTCCATGAGTTTGAGCCCTGCATGGGGCTCTGTGCTAACAGCTCAGAGCCTGAAGCCTACTTGGGATTCTGCGTCTCCCTCTCTTTGCCCCTCCCCCACATGCACTGCATCTCTCTTTCTCTCTCTCTCAAAATAATAAATAAATATTAAGAAATTTTTTGAAAAACAAAAACAATGATATACAACTACAGAACTATGAGAACAGTTAAAATCATTCTGAAAGCATGAAATGCTGACAAATTTACCTTGTAAAGAGGATTTTATTTAGATAATTTCCCAAAGCAAATTGCTCAAGGGAAAAAGTTAAATGCACAAGAATTCCAGGAAATATCACATAATATATTCTCCTCTTGGAGATTCATATAGTAGATGTTCTGAAAAAAATCAAGCAATAAAGAAACCTATGTAATTTTATTTAAATTAATGTTCCCCCCATCTATGAAAACATAGAATTCCTTATTTTTGAGATTTTTTTCTAAATATCTAAGATTTTCTGTTACACATTTTAAGAAGTGTAGGTCTATACCATTGTTAACATCCGAATTTGCTTTCTTTCAAAAATATCTATAGCCTTTGTTTTGCTTTTTAATAACAGGCAAATCTCCAAACCTCTTGGCCAGAATCTTAAAAGTTTGTATAGAGGCCTTAACTGGGTTCAGATATTCAGTACAGATGGCCTCAGAAATACTTTATTCTCTTCAGTCTTTGTTCTCCAAACAAGTGTGAGAATGGTGGGCAGAATGTACATTCCAAGGAAGGGGAGGGGGCGAGGAGCTTTCTACTGACCTCATACAGCTGGCAGGTCAACCAGTGGTCACATCCTCTCACAATGACCTCCTGCAACATACATTATGTGTCACACCTTATATTATGTTTACTCACAATAAACTATGACTCCCGCAAGGTCAGAAACTCTTAGAATTTATTCAACTCAATTGCAATTACTCTATAAATTTAGTAGTATTTAAATTTTTTCTGTGAATGATATATCTTTGAGACACATGTTCGCTTTTGGAGAAATCTTGGGCAACCTTCAGAAAAGAAAAGCCACAGTGAATTAAATGTACCTTAGTGGACAATAAAAAGGAATCTTTGGACTGAAGGATTCTGACAGCAGCATATTCTGGCTGACCAGGCCATTCCAAATGTGTGTCTGGCCATTATTTTAAATTAAAAGATATACCACTGTCAAACCATAACAGCCAAGAATCAAAAGTGACAAAAAAATGTCAAAGGAAAAACCACAATTTTATCAGAATTTCTCATCCTGTGTCAGAATGCAATGTATGCCATAAATAATCTGTCCCTAATAATGTGAAAAGTGCCAAATTTTGTGAGATAATTTACTTTACTATAAAACATTGTTTTAGCATGACTCAAGGTTAGTCTTATACATCACCCTCCCTTGGTTGCATTCAATTTGCTTTATTTAATGGGAAAAGAGGGACAGAGGATACAGGTTCCACTCTGGAGAATTGCCCTCAACCTCAGTTTATAAATTCATCAGTCAGATATATTCTACGTCATGATGGAGAGCAGGTTAAAAACCTCTGAACTACAGAATGATACATACAGACTAGGGTGCTTTCAGATTCTCATGCAGACAACAATTAATAAAAGAAAACATAACCTTGAAAAATTAAAAAGCCATTTCAATTTATCTTCCTCTTCTACTGAATAGTTCATAAAATAATTACACCTTTATACAATTATTCAACAATAATACAGACTAAGGTGGGTAATGAAAGAAACAATTCCAAACATGATCCACTCAAGGTGTTTGAGGATTTACTTCACTTTGAAATCCGGTGTATATAACCCCATTAATGAATACATCATAGCTGAAGTTTTGGCAAACAAGGTATTAATTGTATGTAATATTTTGATGTTTGGGCAATAACCCAGTTCAGTTATATGCAAAAGCAGAGTTAAGAGCTAATAGAATTATTTATACACAATATATACTTCACGCTGAAGAAGCAAGAACTACACAACATTTCAAAGTAGCTATAGGAATACTTAAGAATTGTCATAGAAGTTCTAGATAGCAACTTGGATTATCAGTAGAACCAACATTTAAATATAGAACAAATAGAGTAGTTTTGATATCCTAATGGAAAGTATGCTTTCTGGTATTTTGCTAAATTGGTTTTGCATTTTTAAAAGAATGCACAGACATAATCCCTAAGAACCTCAAGGTATTCTTCAAGCTGAATTACCACAATGACCATTAATTTCTACCACTATTCCTAGGTAAAATGTCTCTAAAACTAAAGACTCCCCTGCTTCCTCAGCTTCCCTCCCTCCCAATGAGTTATTTACCCCAGACTAAGATGATCTTCTGCTCAAATAGAGCACTTGTCAAGGGAATAAACAGTAATTTATACAATGCTACAGTTTCTATTTCCAACTGTGTGTCATCTTTAAAATATAAATCGATGTAATATTCACTAATTGCATATTCAAAGTCAATGTAAACAAAAGTAATTTAAATATTGAGTACCATTCCTAGTTTTTTGAATAACTGTTAAATCAAATTGTAAATATCTCATTTAAACAGCTGTATCTTTAATCATATTAAGATATCCATTTTATACTAACATGTCTTTTTGATAGCTTTTTTGAGCATCCTGGTTTGATTTAACATCCTTTTACTATTTCATACTGCTGCTCACGTCTCTGGCTAGGGTTGCACAAAATATAAATCGCCACTTCAAATGTCCCCAGCTGCTCTTTTATATCTTGATAGGTCCAATCATTCTGAACAGGAATGCTTGATAGCTTTGGAAACCTCAGTAATATAGTGCCATATTCTTGATTTTTTTTATTATTATCTCATACTATGACATAACAAGTGCTTCATTTTATTGATTAAATCAAAGAATGGCATTTTCAATCTTTCAACTTTTTCTTGTTTAGGCTAATTCCCCAAAATCTTTATAAAGTTTATAATTTACAAATCTCCTGAGTATATGAGTGTGTACCCATATGTGTACTCTACACATAAGCTATTAGATAAAAGAGAATTTTTAGCAGAAATCTATTGAATTGTAAGGTTGAAAGATAAACTGACAGCGGGACATACGGACTTCAAAATTTGAGATTTTTCAGTTGAATAAAATATTGGAACCAAGAATAATAGAATTATTATTATTACTAACTTATTTTATATTCAGGTGTGTTTGTTCTCTATTTTGATTTATTTTTTAAATTTTTTTAATGTTTATTTTTGAGAGAGAAAGAGACAGAGTATGAGTGGGGGAGAGAGAGAGGGAGACACAGAATCTGAAGCAGGCTCCAGGCTCTGAACTGTCAGCACAGAGCCCGACATCGGACTCGAACTCACTAACTGAAAGATCATGACCTGAGATGAAGTCAGACATTTAACCGACTGAGCCACCCATGTGCCCCTCTATTTTGATTTTAAAAGGACAGTACATGGCTGCAAATACATGAGCACTGTTACATAGAATACACTATGTAGAGTCACATGAATAAAATATTTTTCTAATAATTATACAATTTGTATAATCTGTATTTATACAGATTATATATACATATATAAAAAGCCAATCTGGATATGGCTTTTCAATCTAAAAAAATGTTTTCACATACACAAAAAGATAGCACATGGAAGACGCAGAAAGTGCATATTGAGTTGGATTTTCTAAATGCAATGCTGTGGCTCTCTAAGTCAGGCTGTCTCACCATGTCCTTTCTGCAACCAGCAAAGTTAATGCCAGCAAAACATGAAGACGTGCAATGCAGCCAAGCCTTTTTCATCAGGAAAAAAAAAAAAAAAATGAACAGGTGCACTTTATGTAGACTTATTTATACCACTGTTTAAACATATGAACTAACTTACCCACAAAAATATTAGTCATGTTGAAGTGAAATTTGTTGAACTCTTGATTTCCCTCTTATACCTACTGTAATATTTCTTCACTGTACTTAGGAACTTGCAATTCCATGATTCTATGGTTCAGAGAAAGATTCTAATACTATTGTATTAGTAAGGTTCACAGATACCCCAAATAATACCAAAGCAGACAGTCTTTAGTGTTGAGTAGGAACAAAAGTGCTCTGTAAAAGACCAGACTCAAAGAATGTATGAGATGTTATTGACAACATAGGATTATCCCTTCAAACCAGTCACCTTTCTTCTCTTCTCTATTGTTTTACCCACTCCCTAGAACATTATCAGTTAAATAGTTTTACTTTGTAACTACATCTATCACAGTAATACAGCTCAGTAGGTCACACACACACAACAATGACCTTTCCAGAAAACATATGAATTTGACATAAAAATGTGGTGTAGTATAATTGCCACACATATCCTATTCTTAGTAAAATATCAATGCTCAGCAAACCTTCACATTGAAAAGAACAGATTTGCGATGCTCAGAACAACAGATGTTAGTTTGCTATTACATTAAAAACAGAACATAAAAGAGAAAGATATTCACTCGTATCATATGCTGTGAATTGATCATCTGCATCTGCCTGGCATGTTTGGGTCTAAATGAAGCAGGTTGAGTTTCCAAAGGGAGCATCCATTTACTGCCGCCTAGTCAAAGCAATTACATCTCTTTCCTGCTGCACTCATCAGTCATCGAACAAGCCAAATATTCACACTGCGGCTGAAACAAGAAGACCAAAAGGAACCAGGTATCACACACCAGGTATTGAGTATGTGAGTGAGATGCTAAAGAGAACAGGCCGGGCAACGCTGAAAACGGAGGGTAAAGGGAAAGGCTTGGAGCACTCAGCTTGCTCTCAGTCATCCTGTCACTTTCCCGCAGAATTAATTTAATTAGCCTCTCCCCAGCACTGGGTATTGCTCCTAACCTTGAATAGTGGCTGATGGAAGTATGTGTCACTGCTGCCCCTACTAGCTGAGCACTCTTCTGTTCTGTAATGGTGATTTGCCTCAGGTGAAAAATAGGATCACTCTCTTTTCCTATTGATTTCTGAAAAAGAAAATGCTTCCTCCCAACCAGCACTGCACTATTATTTTTGTTATCACTTTTCATGGAGCTGCACTCTTCTCTACGTAAAATTGAAAAAAAAAAAAAAAAAAAAGTATCAAACCCTTGCCCATGCCTAGAGGTAGAAACTAAAATCCAATTATCTAACTGATAGAAACCCTTATGTTCTATCTTTAAAAGGAAAAGGGCCATTGTTTTAAAAATAGAATGTCATTGCCAATTTTTAATGTGTGATTTAAGTTTACAAAGGAAATACACAATCACTGAAATGCAAAAATGAAGTTAAAATGTAATGTTTATATCTAAACTTAAATTCTTATTGTTAAAAAATATTTTAAAACATTCACCTTTCTGCCCAATTCAGTTTATAAAGTAATAGGTAGAATTCTTGATCAGTGAACCTCACATAAGAATCTTTCATGAGAATAATCCAATTCCTCAGCCCTAGACTGCTTGTCCTTCTTTTATTCCCGAGACAAAAACATAATGTATTTTCAAGATAAAAAATACTATTGCTTCAGAAACTTTTGTTAGAAGAATTGGTCATTAAAAGGATTCTGTATCCATAACTACAGTGTTTAACGAAAAATAATTTACAAAGTTCCAAAACAATAAATTATAAAATAAAAGTGGTATGCAATGCACTTAAATTTTCTCCCAAAAACTGTATAATCCTAATCATTAATTATATGGGGCGGGGGGAGCTGTATTAAAACAAATTCAGTTGGAATTTGATTTCAAGATGGAAAGCTGGTAACCTCCTTTTATTCTCAACACTAATTGAAATGAGAGAAAATAACAAAATTTTTAAAGTCCTAATATATAAAGACACAGAAAGGTTGAAAGCAAGAGAATAGGGAAATATAAATAATACAATAATAATAAATATGACAGCTCACTTATAGAAGCATTATTCTCAATGAACTCAGTGATCCATTAATTCAAAAATTTTATAAGAGGTTTTGATGAACCTAAAACTTGCAGAATTCTCCTATTTTACTACCATACAGCAAAGATATTGAAAAGGATGTGCTCATTGTTATAGAATCCAATACATAATATGTATCTTAAAGCATTCTAAGTGCAAAATAAATATACCAACCTTAAGTCCCCTACCATCATGTAGCTGAAAGAACTGACAATTGCCACATATTAAAACCCCTTTGAACTTTTTGAAATGTTTTTGCCACATATTAAAACTCCTTTGAACTTGAAAATGTTCTAACCATACATAATGATCCATGATCTTATTTTATAACAACTTTGATAAAATAGTACCAAATGTATCATGCCTTTTTTCTAAAATTTACATTTTGACATTATGATGTAAAAACCTAATAGCAGTTCATTTTAAAGAAAAAATACACATGGAATACACATGGAATTTTGTAGGGAAAAATATAATGAGGAAAGAAACATATGCCCACCTGGGAAAAAATGAAAAATGTAAACAATAATTCTAAATGTATATGTGCAAAATTACTTTGGGTCAATATTAAACATGACATAATTGAAAATAAAATAGATCTGCAAACATAGTAGAAGACTGTACAGATCCTTCTCAGTAACTGGTTGTAACAAGAAGTGTCCATTGAAAGAAAAAAAAAAACTACTTATTTTAACAGAAATAATGTGTTATAAATTGTTGTATAAGTGGGTATTTAGGACTAAAAGAGCAAAAAGTACTGAGATAAGATTGAGATAATATGGGCAGGAAGCAGCTATTGTCCTTAGGGCTGAGAGACAAAGGGAAGAAGTTAAGGTTATCCAAAGTTGGAAGCTTGGAGAAGCTTGGAGAAGGGGTCTCATGGAGCTGGATTCAGACTTTTGAGGAGAAGGCATTACCCAGTTTCAGCTGGTACTTCCAGAGCATTGAAGAAGGGCATCCATCCCAGAATTGAGACCTACATCTCTGAGGAACAAATGCTGTCCAATCGCAAGGGTTATCTCAGGTTCTTTAAGGAGGGACCTGGTGAGCAGGGATTCAGCCTGCTAAAGAGAAGGTAGCCTAATTGTGGTTGGAATTTCAAAGGTGGAGGGATGTAGAAGGCTCTGGGAAGTGTGGGAAAAGGCAGAAATTGCAAGCAACTTCCGCTGGAATCAATCTCTGCTGTTCTTTGATAAAAATTAATTGATGGAGCATATTGATGGGAACAATTAAATAGGAAGTAGTAATTTCCTTCCCTCTTTTCCTACCTTTCCAATTCCTTTCTTCTATCCCATTGGAAAAATCTAAGAGAAAGCCAGCTAGCAATGACAAAATGTAGCTTGAAGAATCTTAGGCCAGCCATCACAGAGCAAAACTCTGGCAGGAAGAGTTGGGGGCTGAGGAATGATAGCTTAAAAACTGAGTCAGTCAACCCTTTTTGTTAGCATTTATAAACGCTTGTATTGACTTTCAATACAATTACGATAAAATAACACTATTGATGTACATATGCAACTACCTTTCACACAGCAAGGTCAGTCTCACCTTCTCCCTAAAAATGGGAGACAAAAATTCTATCATTATATCCATTTCTATGAGTGAGTCACAGTGTCCATCCTTTGGCAATGTTAATTAGTCCTCAAATTCAGCAATATGTATATTTGAATATTATGAAAAACAAAACCTATTGTAAAGGTGACCATGAACAGCATCATTAAATAAAAAGAAGGAAAATGAGAAAGGGAAAAATAAGAAGTAAAATATGCAAAACTGCCTCAAGTTACAGCTCATAATGGGTCACACAGTTGATATTTATGACTTATCTTTCTTGGCTCAAAACCAACACCTCAGCTGATTGGGAATCTGTATTTTGCAAAGTAAGTATTCATGAAGGATATGAATCTTCAATAGTTTGCTTGCTTTGGAGTTACAATAATGTTTCGTATCTTGTAGAACATGAAAGTTAACACAAGGTACCCCAGAGAATCACTTGTGTTCCAAATAGTATTATTCCTGATATATTATTGACAACAATTCAATATCTCCTTGATATTCAAAATGAATCGCTCAAGCCAATACAATAACCCTAGTTGGTTGGTTGGTTGGTTGGCTGGTTGGTTGACCACCTGTTTGGTGGTATGAAAATCCCTCATCCTTGATCAAATGCATAGTGATAATCTCTTAAGTAAGAGGGAGAGTGTCTACACCTATAAGAAACTTTGCAAGCATCTTTCTAGAGAGTAAGGCACAGTGTAAATGTTTCTCACCATTCCAAAAGAATAAGTGTGTAAGTAATGTGTATCTTAGGGAGATTTACTGCAGATAGGTTAGATAATTTTATGTTGGCAATCATTTATGTTGAATAGGCTATGCCTAGTTGATTTCCCCTTAGTAATGTACAGTGGACTGAATGTAACATGGTTCACTGTAGGTCTTGAGTCCATACACACACACACACACACACACACACACACACACACTCTGTGTCATTGATCTAGCCTACTTCCTTTCTAGCTCATTTAGCTTGACCCCCAAAGGGTCAAAGAAGAGATAAAAAGGAAAATTAAAAAATATTGAGACAAAATTGAAGACACAATATGCCAAATCTTATGGGATACAACAAAAGCAGTACTAGAAAGAAAATTTATATGAGAGGGAAGTTTAAGTAAACACCTACATTAAAAAATAAAACAAAACAAAACAAAACAAAACCCCAAACTAACCCTAAATTATCTGAAGAAAGAAAATAATACAGATTAGAGTAGAGGGGCACCTGGATGGCTCTGTCGGTTAAGCATCCAACTTTTTGGCTTAGGTCATGATCTCATGGTTCTTGAGTTTGGGCCCTGTGTCAGGCTCTGGGATGACAGTACAGAGCCTGCTTGGGATTCTCTCCACTGCCCTCTGGGCTTCCCCTGTACGACTGCACTCCCTCTCTCTCTCTCTCTCTCAAAATAAATAAACGTTAAAAATAAAAAAAAAGATTAGAGCAGAAATAAAAGAAATAGAGGATAGAAAAATATTTAAAAAATCAATAATAAAACTGAATTCATTTTATAAAAAATTAACAAAATTGACAAACCTTTAGTTAGACAAAGACAAAAGAGAGAAGACTCAAATAAATAAAATCATAAATGAAAAAAATTATGACTGATGCCACAAAATGAAAAAAAAAAACATAAGAAATTACCATGAGCAATTACTCACCATCGAATTGGACAACTGGGAAGAAATAGATAATTTCCTAGAAACATGCACTCTAGGAAGACTGAATCATGAGGAGAAACAAATCTGAACAGACCTATAACTAGCAAGAAGACTGAATCAGTAAACAAATCTTCCAACAGGGAAAAACTTAGGACCAGATGGCTCTACTAGAGAATTCTACCAAACATTTAAAGAAGAATTAATGCCAATCCTCCTTAAACTCTTCTAAAATACTAAGGAAGAGGGAACACTTCCAAATTTATTTTATAAGGACATTACCCTGATACCAAAGCTAGAAAAATATACTGCAAGAAAACTACAGGCCAATACCTCTGATAGATAGATGCAAAAATCCTCAACAAAATAATAGCAAAAACCAAATCCAATAGCACATTAGAAACATCATATACTGGGGCACCTGGGTGGCTCAGTCAGGTAAGCGTCTGACTTCGGCTCAGATCATGATCTCATGGTTCATGGGTTCAAGCCCCACATTGGGCTCTGAACAGCTGAGCTGACAGCTCAGAGCCTGGAGCCTGCTTCAGACTCTGTGTATCCCTCTCTCTCTGCCTCTCCCCCACTAGTACTCTCTCTCTGTCTCTCAAAAATAAATAAATGTTAAAAAAAATTTAGGAGGATCATATACCATGACGAAGTAGGACTTATCCCTGGTATACAGGGATGCTTCAACATATGGAAATCAATCAATGTGACATACCACATTATAGAATGAAAGATAAAAATCATATGATCCCTTTGATGAAATACAGAAAAACTGGCAAAATTCAACATGCTTCCATGATAAAAATAACAAACTAGAAATAGAAGGTAATTACCTCTATATATGAAAACCGCACAGCTAAAATCACATACAATGGTGAACATGTTTCCTCTAAGAGTAAGAACAAGGCAAAGATGCCCACTCACACCACTCTTACTTAACATAGTTCTGGAAATCCTAGATAGAACAATTAGACAAAATAAAGATAAAGCATCCAAATTGAAAAGGAAAAAGCAAAATTACTTCTGTTTACAGACAATTTAATTTTATATGAAGAAAACCCTAAGATTCCACAAAAAACAATATCTAAAAGAAAAAAAAACTGTTAGTACAAATAATTGAGTTCAGAAAGTTACAGGATATAAAATAAAAATGCAAAAATTGATTTTCATTTCTATACACTAGGAACAACCAATCTGAAAAAGGAAATTTAAGAAAACAATCCCATTTACAATAATATCAAAAATAATAAACACTTAGCAATAAACTTAACCAAGAAGACAAAAGACTTGTACACTGAAAACTATCAAACATTGCTGAAAGAAATTAGAGATTACACAACAAATGGAAAGACATTCCATTGTCATGGACTGAAAGATTTAATATTACCATATGATCCAGCAATCCCAATTCTAGGTATTTACCCAAAAGAATTGAAATTTGGATCTTTAGGAGATATTTGTACTCTCATATTCATTGAAATATTATTCACGATAGCTAAGAGGTAGAAACAACCTAAATGTCTACTGATGGGGGACTAGATAAAGAAATGTAGTTTATACCTACAATAGAATATTTGTCAGCCTTAAAAACGAGGGAAATCTTGTCATATGTGACAACATGGATGAACTATGAGGACATTATGCTACGTTTCATAAGATGATCTCAAAAGTCAGAAATATCCCATGATCCTAATTATATGAGGTATCTAAAGTATCTAATTATATGAGGAATCTAAAGAGATATCTAATAGAATGGTGGTTGTCAGGGGCTGAATAGAGGGGAAAATGGGGAGTGCTGTTCAATTGGTATAAAGTTTCAATCATGCAAGATGGAAAAGTTCTCAAGATCTGCTGTACAACAATGTGCACTTCATCTATAATATTGTACTGTACATTTAAAATTTTAAAAGGATTGACTTCATGTTATGTGTTTTTTACCACAATGAAAAATAATCTAATAATGACTCTTAGAAATTTTTAATCACAGCTCCCTAACTACTGCATTTTGAGAAAGACTGCTTGTTTTAATTATTTATTGGGACTTGATGGTTTATTTGGAGGCAAATTCAATTACTACCTGTCACCTTAATTACTATGAGTGTGCTTTGCTCCCTGTTACTACTAAAAGGAAAGTTAACTTCCTATGGATATTCTGGCACACCTATAACGGGTTTCTATGTATTCTTTGAGACTATAGGTGATCCATAGTGTTACGTATGTGTAAAAAATCTGAGTTAAAATGTAATGACAGATAATTAATAAGCTTTAAAGACAAACTTCACACTCTCACTGAAAGTTTTATTTGTTGAAATACCAAGCTAATTTTTAAATGCATTTCTTTTTCTAGACAATAACTTAATATGATCTAAAAGTTATTTAAAAATCTAGAGAAATAATTTTTTTTAGGAATTGCACAAATGAAACTGCAACTAATTTTGTATTTATGGTCCAGCATACTTTCAAATTAAGACTACCAAATCTTATATCAATTCTTTACCTGAACATAATTCTTAATCCATAAATCACCTTTTTGTTTTTTCTTTAATTATTGAATTCTTCATTAATATTTAATTATCAACTTTAAAAGACCAAGAATAATGTGCTGACTTCCCAACTGAAAATAGTGGAGTAAGTTTGATGATTTCTCTTGTGCTTTTAGAAATCTCAAACCTATAAGGTGAATTAGAAACAGAAATGCATATTTAACTTCCGTGAAACAAGGAGTTATCTAAAACTCCAAACCACAAAACAGTAGAAAGCCTGCCAAAAGTAGTAAAGATCAAGCAGAAAAATAGTGTCTTACTGTTTCAATTTGTATTTCCTTGATTATTGCATAGAGTATGCTAAAATTCATATATTGCCCTTTGCAATCATCACTTTATGTATTTTGTTATATCTTTTGATAATTTTCTATTGGATTATTCAAATTTCATAATTGATAATTTCCCACAAAAGTATTTTTATATCCTGGATAGTATATAAATACTATTTAGAAATTAATCTTTCTTCATTCATTTAAAAATCTATCTTCATGGGGAGCCTGAGTGGCTCAGTTGGTTAGGTGTCTGACTTTGGCTCAGGTCAGGATTTCACAGTCCATGAGTTCAAGCTCTGAGTTGGGCTCTGTGCTGACAGCTCAGAGCCTGGAGCCTCCTTTGGATTCCATGTCTCCCTCTCTCTCTGCCCACGCCAGCCCCTCGTCTGTGTCTCAAAAATAAATAAAAACAAACAAAAAAATCTGTCTTCATTAATTACTCAATCTCCATATTTTAATGAGTTATTTCTAGACTCATATATGTGTAGAGTTGCATCAAAAAAACTACAATTATAGTTTTACAAAATATTAGGTTTCAGTAGAGCATGCTTACCAACCACCAAGTTTATTTGTTCTTCACTTTGGCTATTGTTGCATATTTATTATTGATGTGAATTTTAGAATCAATTTTCAAGTCATGTGATTAATATTGTTCTGACTCTTCCTGGACTTGAATTGATCATACAGATTAATGTAAGGAATCCTTAAAATAGTGAGTGTCATTATAATATAGAATACCTCTATATTTATTTAGGACTTTTTATATCACCCATTAAGAGTTTTCAGTTTTTTCCATAAAATTCTTGTACATTTCTTGTTAGGCTTACTCTTAAAATATTTGTTGCTATTGAGAATGCCATGATTTTCACTGTATTTCTTAATTTATTATCGTTACTATAGAAGAAAAATTGATTTTGTATGTGTGTTGATTTGTACCTTTTCATCTTGATTAACTCTTTTACTGGGTTAAATAGTTGTGGATTAATTCTTTAATTTTTTCTTAGCTGACAATAATGACATATGCAAAGAATGACTTTTATCCCACCATTGATAGTGGGATGATTTTTCCCACCATTTATATCGACTGTTACTGTTTTTGTATTATTTCATTGGCTAGGATCTCCACTCTGATCATGGTAACTTTATCAATGATACTCATATTATTAAATAATTAAAATTAATTCGATAAATCAGTATTTGATGAATGTTTACTATGTACCAGAGTATACTCTGGGAATAAAAATCCTAGTTATTAAGGAATGGAAAGACTTATTAGGCCCTTGCTTTTGTGACACTATTTGTAGTAGAGAAGACATGACAAACAAGTAAAGAAACAAATAAATTAAAAAGTTAACATAACTTCAAATAATGTCAAGGGCTGTGAAGAAAACCAAATACCAACTGAATGAAGAAAGATCTGACAATAGGAATAGTATAAAATTGGAAAATACAGCCAAATGAAATTTCTTTATCTAATGATACTTGAGCTTAGACTTGAATTGTGAGGTGGATTCTGCCATGTGAAGATCATGTGATAAATAATTTTTAAATAAAAACAAAAGGTCATGTAGATGAGACTTTCATGTAGGCAGGAATAAGAGCAAGTATCAGAGTTCAAAGACACTGGTACACATTTGACAGGGGGAGAGGTGGAAAGTAATGGTTGGTATTTAATACCTATTTTTGTTTCTTCAGGTATTATTCTATTTAGATTCTCAAATTTTATTATTTTATACCTTCCAACAAATTTCACTTTATTATAGATTTTCAAATGTATTGGTGTAAGCTGATGTGGTATATTCTAATTTTTTAATATCTGCTCTATATCCATATTTATTTCCTCTTTTGTATTCCTAATATTGTCTTTCTTCCCTCTTCTTTTGTGTTAGTCATACTTGCCAAGCTGCTAGTTTTATTTTATTGATCTTTTCACTATCTTCTCACAAATTCCATGATTTTTTAAATTTAAATATTGTATCTTTTTTCCTTCAAAGATAATATTTAAATTCAAGTTAGTTAACATATAGAGTAGTTTTGGTTTCAGTAGTAGAATTTAGTGATTCATCACTTACGTATAACACCTGGTGCTCATCCCAACAAGTACCCTTCTTAATGTCCATCACCCATCTAGTCCATCCTCTCACCCAATACCCCTCCAGCACTTCTCAGTTTGTTCTCTATATTTAAGAGTCTCTTGAGGTGCCAGGGTGGCTCAGTTGGTTGAGCATCCAACTTCGGCTCAGGTCATGATCTCACAGTTCATGAGTTTGAGCTCCATGCTGGGCTCTGTGCTAACGGCTCAGAGCCTGGAACCTGCTTCAGATTCTGTGTCTCCCTCTCTCTCTGCCCCTCCCCACTCATGTCCTCTCTCTCTCTCTCTCTCAAAATTAAACAGTAAAAAAAATTTTAAGAAGTCTCTTACGGTTTGCCTCCTTCTCTCTTTTTATCTTATTTTGTTTTACCTTCCCTTCCCTATGTTCACCTGTTTTGTTTCTTAAATTCCACGTATGAATGAAATCACATTTTTTTTTCTGACTGACTTATTTCACTTAGCATAAAACCCTCCAGTTCCATCCATGTTGTTGCAAATGGCAAGATTCCATTCTTTTGATGGTTGAGTAGTATTGCATTGTACATATATACTGCATCTTCTTTATCCATTAATCACTCGATGGACATTTGCGCTCTTTCCACAATTTTGTTATTGTTGATAATGCTGCTATAAATGTTGGAGTTCATGTGTCCCTTTGAATAAGTATTTTTGTATCCTTTGGACAAATTCTTAGTAGTGCAACTGCTGGGTTGTAGGGTAGTTAGTTCTATCTTTAACTTTCTGAGGAAACTTCACACTGTTTTCCAGGGTGGTGGCACCAGTTTGCATTCCCACCAGCAGTGCAGAAGTGTTCCCCTTTCTCTGTATCCTCAGCAGTGAATATGTTTCCTGAGTTATTGTTTTTAGCTATTCTGACAGGTGTGAGGTGGTATCTCATTGTGGTTTTGATTTGTATTTCCATGACAATAAATGGTGTTGAGCATCTTTTCATGTGGCTGTTAGCCATTTGTATGTCTTCTTTAGAGAAGTGTCTCTTCATGCCTTTTGCCCATTTCTAAATTGGATTCTTGATTTTTGGGTATTGAGCTTGATAAATTCTTTATAGATTTTGGATACTAGCCCTTTATCTGAGATGCGATTTGCAAATATCTTCTCCCATCTTGTAGGTTGCCTTGCAGTTTTGTTGCTTGTTTCCTTCACTGCAGAAAATTTTTGTGTTGTTGACATACCAATAGTTAATTTTTACTTTTGTCTTCCTTGTCTCTGGAGACATGTCTAATAAAAAGGTGCTATGGCCAAAATCAAAGCGATTGCTGCCTGTTTTCTCCTCTAGGATTTTAATGTTTCCTGTCTTACCCATAGGTCTTTCACCCATTTTGAATTTTTTTGTGTGTATGGTGTAAGAAAGTGGTCTGGTTTTATTCTTCTTCATGTAACTGTTCAATTTTCCCAACAGCATTTGTTGAAGAGACTTTTTGCCGTTGGACATTTTTTCCTGCTTTGTCAAATATGAGTTGAACATATAGTTGTGGGTCCATTTCTGGGTCTTCTGTTTCATTGATCTATGTGTCTGTTTTTGTGCCAATACAATTCTCTCTTGATGATTACAGCTTTGTAATACAGCTTGAGTCCAGAATTGTGATGTCTCCCACATTGCTTTTCTTTTTCAACATGACTCTGGCTATTTGGGATCTTTTCTGGTTCCATACAAATTTTAGAATTGTTTTTTCTAGCGCTGTGAAAAATACTGGTGTTATTTTGACAGGGATTCTGTTGAATGTGTAGATTGCTTTGGGTAGTATAGACACTTTTAAAACACTTGTTCTTCCATTCCATGAGCATGGAACATTTTTCCATTTCTTTGCATCTTCTTCTATTTATTTCATGGGTGTTCTATAGTTTTCGGAGTATAGGTCTTTTACTTCTTTGGTTAGGTGTATTCCTAGGTATCTTATGGTTTTTGATGCAATTGTAAATGGGATCAATTCCTTGATTTCTCTTTCTGCTATCTCATTATTGTTATAAAGAAATGCTGCATATTTCTGTACATTGATTTTATATCCTGTGACTTTGCTGAATTCATGCATGAGTTCTTGTGAGTTTTGGGTGGAGTGTTTTGGGTTTTCGATGTACTCTTTGTCTGGGAAGGGTGAAAGACTGACTTCTCCCTTGGCAATCTAGATACGTTTTATTTCTTTTTTTTTTTTCTGATTGCTGAGGCAAGGACTTCCAGTAGTATGTTGAACAATGGTGGTGAGAGTGGACATCCCTGTAATGTTCCTGACCTTGGGGAAAAAGCTCAATTTTTCCCTATTGAGGATAATATTAGCTGTGGGTCTTTATATATAGCTTTTATTGTTGAGGTGTGTTCCTTCTATCCCTGTTTCTTAAGGGTTTTTATCAAGAAAAGATGTTGTCTTTTGTCAAATACTCTTTCTGCATCCATTGAAAGAATCATATGGTTCTTATTCTTTCTTTTATTAATGTGATGAATCACATTGATTGATTTGCAGATATTGAGCCATCCCTGCATCCCAAGAATAAATCCCACTTGATCCTGGTGAATAATTTTTTTAATGTACTGTTGGATTCATTTTGCTGGTATCTTGTTGACAATGTTTGCACCCATGTTCATCAGGTAGATTGGTATGTAATTCTCCTTTTTAGTGGTATCTTTGTCTGTTTTAGGAATCAAGGTAATGCTGGCCTTATAGAATGAGTTTGGAAGTTTTCCTTCCATTTCTATTTTCTGAAACAGTTTCAAAAAACAGATACTAATTCTTCTTTAAATATTTGGTAGAATTCCCCTGGGAAGCCATCCAGCCCTGGACTCATTTCTTAGGAGATGTTTTATTACTGATTCAATTTCTTTATTGGTTACCTTCTATATCACTCTGTTTCTCTGCTTCTTCCATCCTCATTATTATTACATCCAGTTGGTTTTTCATCTCAGCTATAGTATTTTTTATTTTTTATTTTGGCCTGACTAGCTTTTAAGTCTTTTATCTCTGCAACAAAGGTTTCCTTGGGTCTTCTATGCTTTTTTCAAGCCCAGCTAGTAGGCTTATGACTGTTGTTCTAAATTCTTGTTCAGATATATTACATACATATCTTTTGAGCAAATCCCTGGCTATGGTTTCTTCTTGATCTTTCTTTGGGGAAGAGTAACACCGTGTTGTCATTTTGTGTAGGTTTCTGTCTTTTGCATGTTATAGAAGCTTATTATGTTTCCTGCTCTTGAGTGTAATGCTATATTAAGAAGGAGTCATACATTGTCCAGGGTGTGATACTTCAGGAAGTGTTTCTGGCATATGTTTTTGTGATTTGGCTGCTCTTTCCTCCAGGTCAGTCCTCTGCAATGCTCCTCCTTGCTTGCAGTGGGGAGTGTTTGGACCTTGAAGCAGGTGTGCTTTTATTTGTTTGTTAAAATAAGCCTGATTTTAAAAAGAAAGAAAGAAAGAAAGAAAGAAAGAAAGAAAGAAAGGCCTTATCCCCCCCCCACAAAAAAAAAGAGAGAGAAAAAAGGAAAAAGAACAAAACAAACAGACAGACAAATGAAAACTCTAAGCCTGATTCCAAAGAAAAAGAAAGCAAAAAAGATGAAGGAAAGAAGAAAGGAAGCAAGCAAGCAAGAAAGAAAGAGAATCCTGATCCAGAAAATGAGAAGAGAAAATGAAAAAGCAAACAAACAAATGAACAAAACAAACAAACAAACAAAAAAACTGTAAGCTTTATTTAAAAAAAAAAAAAAAGAAAGAAAGTAAAAGGCCTGATCTTATTTCCACTAGAACTGAAGCTGATGCTGTGGAGCACTCTATGATCAGTAGACTTGGTGCATGTGGGAGCCTTTGGTGGTCCTCTGATGGAGAAGCCCCCTGCACTGGCTCACTATCGGACCTGTCCTTGTAAAGATGTCCCTGCAGGGTGCAGGGGGACAGGGTTTGGTGTAAGTGTTTCCAGCCACAGCTAGGAGTGCTGTATTGTTAGCTGGAGTCCCATAGTGCTGGTGGGTGGGAGAAGATGACATCACTCTGCTCTCTCATCCCTGGGTATGGGAGCTGGCACCCATCTCTATTCAGTTAGCCCTCATAGAAAAGCAAACAATCTCCCCTCCTGTGTCCCAGGCTGCTGTCAGATCCTCGCTCTCAATTCTTCTGTGCCTGGACCATCCACACACCTGGCACCACCGTTCTCCTATGTTTTATCTCTGGCATATGACAGGGATTCGAAACCTCAAATCTTAAAGGACCCAGCAAGGCACAGACCCTCCCTTCCTCCAGAGGACAGCTGTACAGAGTTGTGCCTGTGCCATTTCTTTTTCCCAGAAAAGCAGTCACACAGTCGCAGAGTGTCTAGAATTTATGGTGATGCACAGAGAAAAGCTGCAAACACTTTATCTGCCCTCTGTGCGCGCCTCTGTCCCCTGCTGTTGAATGTCCACTCAAAAGCACCAACCAGGTCTTTTGTCCTTGGAGAGGCAAAATACTCTCTTCTAAATGCACTCCAGGAAAAAGAATATTCTCTCCCAGTGGGACCCAGAGGATCCTCACATCAAGCTGCCATTTCTGTTCTGGGTCTCCCCTCCTTCTCTCCAGGAGCACTTCCACCCTTCTGGCTCTACTCCAGCAAATGGCACAGACTTCCAAAAACTCAGAATTTCAGCTCACTGTTTTCAAACACTTGAGATAGGCAGTTCCTCATGATTTCCCCATCAATTGTTTTGGGGGAGTGCTTCCCCCCCCCCCCCCCCCCCCCCCCCGCAAACCCAATGCATTGCTCTCTCTCCTCCTCTCTCCTCTCTGTGAAAAGATCTCCCACCCCTTGCAGCCCCACGGCCTTTCTCTCTCCCAATTCCCCTCTCTGCCCCTCTCTTAATCCTCAGATTGATTTGATCAAATCAAATGATTTGATGTTGATCTAGTTGTGTTCCAGGGATGAGACAAGCCCAGGGTCCCTCTACTAATCTTCCATCTTAACAACTCCTCCTAAATAATGTGTGAAAACTTCAATGATTTTCAGATATCTTACCAATTTTTTCAGAATCTTTATTCTTACTGGAAGAATTGATCCAAATTACTCATTTCACTGCTGTTGAAAGCAAAAATCCTAAATCATTTTTTGAAAGGCTGCAGCCTTCTAATCTCTTTCAGAGATTTCTGATATAATTTGAGGAATATGATCATAAAATATTATGTAATAAATCAAGTAGTTGGTAATAAATAGGTAAGATTAAAATTGTGACTTTTTTAAGGATTACAGTCAATCAACAAACCCTTATTCATGAAAAGCCTGACTGCTGCATTTTAGGAATTGCATCTTTAGGAATATTCAAAGATAAGTAGTCCATAGTCTCTCTCTTCAAGGTATTCAGAAATGAAAAAGCTAATATTAACTCTTTAATGTGATATAAGTCATGCACAGTCCTAGGATTTAAACAGAATGGAAGGAAAATGGAAGGAAAACCTTTCGAATCTTACCTCTACCTAAAAGGACTTTGTGTTTGCATAATAGCTTTATTTCTTTTTTAAAGATCTTTTATTTTATTATTATCTCAACTGTAGTCTTTATTTTAAACTTCCATAGTGTTTTGTCTCCTCTAATGTAAAACAGGAGGTAACTTCCCATGAGTCATATACAAAATAGGTATTTCAATGTCTTCAAATTATTATATGTCAATCTGCCTGAAAGTTAAGGGAATGGCAAGTACGATGATAATATTGAGGGTCTTCAGATACATTCACCTTAAGTCTCCCTGGCAATTAATTCAATCAGTTTCAATGAGAAGGAAGTGTGAAATTGGGAGACGAATGGAGCTTATCCTGTAACATTGGAACAAATGAAATTTTTGTGACATCAAGTTCTTCAAACTAGACTTAGACCATGATACTGTATAATCATAAAGCATAGTGGTCATGATAAAGTATATACAATTCTTGTCTTTAATTTGTATTTTACCTAAGACCTAGAAATAATTCTATTACAGGTATGCTCATTTCTGGTTCACATAGTATATATAAACTAATAACCACAATATAATGTGATTACTTAAAAATCTATGTACTTTCAAAATATTATATGGAGGTAAGGAGAAAGTTCTTTCTGGTTGGATCAGAAGGCACTTTTAAGGTTTATGAGTGCCATGCTATAAAGGCTGGATCTTTTACTGAGCAAAAGGGATCAGTTCTCTCTCTCTCCAACACTCCCTAGGAAGACACTTTGTGATCAACTATAATAAATAATTAAATACTGGAGGCAAGGGGTTTCTTAGGGATTGTTAGAATTATCTAGGAAATAGTGGGGCCAGAGAAGAGGAAAGGGATTATTAATATTTCCAAGCGGGAATTGATGATATCTTTTTAAATACAGAAGCTATTATTTGCTTGTAAATAATTTCAAGCACCTAAATTAACCTGGTTGATTTCAAAGTATTCCAGAAACAACAGGGTATATTCTATCAAGCATGAGGGGAATATCACTGAATATGTAAAAACAAAAACTAAAATATTAACACCAGCTTTTGAAGTCACCAACGAAGATTAGGTAGTATATTAAAATATACTCCATAAATATCAAGGCAGAAAACAAAATCTTAGGTATATAAATTTCTCCTGAACCACTTCTTACAATAAGGCTAGAATGTAAAGCATTTCCAGGACTGATTTCCCAGCATGCTTTTAACTGACTATATCAGTTTTACCTGGGGACCATTTTAAAATACTAGAGGGCTGTTCCTTGAGCTGCTGCCATCAGCACTTTGTGCTATAATAGTGATAAGTTAAGTTTGTTTGTTTTTAACTATAAAGGATTAATATTGAATTTCTTCCTTCTGAATAGAATTTTTAGATCCAATCTATAATTGCCTCTTCTTCAATCTATGTACACATAAACAGGAGTCATGTCTTTGTCAACCACTTCCAAAGGATTGTCAACCTGAGATATAAAATTGTTTAAGTGAAGATTGGAAATATATATAAAACCTAATAAATCATCTATCTTGAGGAAACATCAATCACTATTTCTCTCAAATAAGTATTTTATCTCATTTTAAAGATTTTTCTGAGAGAAGGCTTAATTATGTCATAAATTATAATTTTTTCACTATTTAAAGAGCCTCAAGAGAAGGTACCACTTTAAGACATTTAGGTTAATCAAGGACATATAAAACAACCAGGATATTTATTTGGTAAGTAATAGGATGTTCAAGATGGTATATAATAATCATAGACCTCTCAATCTCAGATGTCTGTAAAACTCAGAGATTGCCATAAGCTTTTTGTCTTCCTGATCTTTTGTGACCCTTGTACAGGTGATAAGAGGCCATGTAATTTCACCTTATGTATTTTCTTCTGTATTTTAGTCTCTGATTCTATACCACAATATTTTACCTTGTTTATCCAAATTAAAACAAATGCTCAAGCCTAAGGCCTTTTGCCTTATGAACAATTATGGACTATTTTTCAGAATTGATCAAGATCTAATTTTTGTTTTGAAAAAATGTTCGCATATATAGTTATTTGTATATAAATGTGATATACACATATGTGTGGTGTGTGTGCATTATTGCGAACAAAGTCTATATACTTACTTTTTAAATTACTATGTACTTACTTTTTAAACATATATTTTAAAGTAAATTTAGCTTTCTTAGAAACATTCAACTCAAATAGAAATGACAAAGTTAAACAGTGTGTGTTGTGGTCAGCAGTTAGCAGTTCAAAATAGCAGGTGAAAAGGAGTGACAGATCTTCCTTAATCATGTGCTTTATTCTTTCAAAGAATCTCCCATTAGAGTATAAATCCTTCAAGACAGAAAAAAAAAGCAAAACCTAAATCTTTTCTTATTTCTCATGCTTCCTTTCTGAAATCCAGCTGAAATTTAAAAACAGAAGAGCTTTCCAGTAGTGTAAGATAGATAACATAGATTAGATCAATAATATTAACATTTTAAACTTCTCCATTTTGGATTTGAAAGGCATCTTTACATTTCTTGTTTAGATTGTCATTTATGATTATTAATTATTTCTATTTTTATTATTTCATGGTTAAATGTCCTTCTCAGAAACCCTGGTGTATATTTTTTTCTAAGACCTACAATTACAACTCTCATCTTTTACAACTTTCTCTGCATATATCATAAGCACTTTAAGTATGATAATGTAAAACTATGATAATGACAGTATTGAAACAAAAATGGGTATGATGAGGAATCTGAGTGCAATCAGAATACCAATTATGACATACTCTCATATACACTCAATTAGATAGAGAAGGAGAATATTTTTAGACATTTCTTTCACCAAGAAGATATGACATCTAGGCAGAAGGAAAAGGACAACTTCATTTTAAGTAAGTGTTTAAATATTTCATAATGACTATAATAAGGGAATAGAGGTTACCTTGATAGAGTTTGCTGTTCTTATAACAATTCTCTATGGCTTTCTAAAAAGATAAATTCATATAATTCTGTAATGATGACCTATATTTATAAATAATTAGAATGTTTTCACTTTAACTTTAGAAAAAAGAAAACATGTTCATTTCATTTAGTAATATAACCTGTCACCTCGTTCACAAAAATAGATTTAAATAATGTTTTTTGTGCAGTAAATTGTGCTTAACTTGAAGTCAAATTGAATTGCAGGATAGGATGTATTTTTAGATTACTTTAGAGAAATAATTGCAATATTTTAGCAATACTAACAAACATGATGGAAACAATTTGTATTTGTTCATCAAAATTTACCACAAAACTTCTTAATAATGTAATAATTTCTAGCCTTAACATTGGTTGATTTTCATTATGGTACGATTTCATTAATTTCCTGTTCACTTCAATGTTCATTGGGATTTCAATTAAATACCTCCTTGGCTTTCACCTAATACTATAAGCTAGGTGGTATAAACAGATGGCCCAATACAAAAATCAAATCAATTTTTGACCCATATTTTCAGGACTAATAATAAAAACAGAGGAAAACTTTTCAATAGATTTTAAAAAGAATAATTTCTGTGCTACTGTTGGTGGGATTATTCCTGTGGTCTCTAATTTGTGAGTGAAGATCAAAAGCTAAAAACAAAAGGCACTATGTATCCACATTCTAAATTATCATAATATATCCAAATTATCATAGTAGTTTCCTGTAGAGTTTAATTGACATTCCCTGTCCCCTATATCAGCATTATCCAATGCAAATATAATGCAAGGGGTGCCTGGGTGGCTCAGTCAGTTAAGCATCCAACTTTGGCTCAGGTCATGATCTCATGGCTCATAGGTTCAAGTACTGCGTTGGGCTCTGCAGACCGTGTGGAGTCTGCTTGGGATTCTCTGTCTCTTCTTCTCTCTCTCTGCCCCTCCCCCACTTGAGCTTTCTCTCTTTCTCAATAATAAAAAATATATAATGCAAGCCACATATGTAATTTAAAACTGTCCTATAGTCACATTAATAGAGGTAAAAATAAACACATGGAATTAATTTTAATATCATAGTATTTAAAATAATATAGTCAAAAATTCAACATATAATATCTTGAAACATAGAAAATTTATATATATGTTTTATCCTATCTTTGAAATCTGATGTGTGTGCACACTTACAGTACATATCAATTAAACCAGTCTTGAGTACTTGAGTACTTTCAAGTACTCAATAGCCACACATAGCTAGTGGCTACCATAACAGTGTGGGATTAGGAAAGAAGGGGTCTCCTTTCAGGGGAGTAGTTTTCATAAAAAGAAGCTATTAAAGGGCTAGAGAGAAGCCCTAACTCATGAACACTGGGATGCCAGTGTCCTTGCCAATCTTCCCCTGGACAGATAAGAAATGAATACAGGCATTTTGTTTCCTTATTAGTCATCTAGAGAATATCTGGGCTACATGCCAATCTCCCTCTACTACCAAAGCAGAAGAAGAAATAAATAGAGAGAGGTGGCTCAGGGGAAGATTGCCAAGCAATGAATGGGCCAGGCCACTCTCCTTTGAAATCCTGGTTCCCACAGATGCCCACAAGCCCAAATTTTTGGCCCTGGAAAACAGATCATTTTGAGATCACCAGAGTAGTTAAAGAAAGAGGCTCACATATCAGAAAAATATGTGATGATGCCAACATTTGGAAGTCAATAAGAAAATTTTTCCCAAACTTCAAGAAACCGTGGAGGCATAAAAAGCTCTTCTGAGATCCTACTGATGGAGCAGACTGAAGCCACAATCAGACATCAGCACCCTATGGACACTGGGCCAAACAAAGTGAGGCCAAAAACTTCTCCTAAGCAAGTAAAAGGAGATCTGTCTATTCCCTCTTGCTCTTCTGCCACACACTGGGGGAGCCAGCAGGGGGAAGAAGCAGAGAGGGAGAGGTGTATGAAAACAGATCATAAACCAAACCTCACCTCTCCCTGCAAGTCACTAGAGCCAAGGCTCTGTCTTGTACTGGAAGGGTGAACAGTGCACCAGGATTGAGTCCTAAAATGAAATAAGACTATGTGAAAACTGAAATTACCTCATGTTTTAGGGTCACTAAAAGTGGTGACACTTCTGAAGCAAGACGGTTTGATAGAAAAAACTTGAGATCATGACTAGGGGAAAAAAATAAAACTATAAAGCTGTTACACATGTATATCCCAGTGAGTTGTGACTTTTCAATAAACTAGCTAAACATATACCACTCAAAACAAAATTTTGTGAGTGACATGTTTAAAAAATAACATGTGTATTACAGCTGGGGTTGAGAGATGAAGCCTCAAGAGAAGTGCTGTGAGATAACCCAAGCTAGATGTGTAAAGACAGATTGTGCAGTGCCCCAATACCATGAAGAAGGAACATGTAGTTTTTCTCTTGAAAACGAGTGGCCAAAGTTTTTGATCGGGAAAATGATGTGATTGTATCCTTTAGAAAGATTAAAATGTTGGAGTTATGGTAGACTTTACAGTAGAAGAAATATAAAAGGCAGAAAGACAAACTATCTAGCAGTTGTAACAATAGGGAATGGGTAATTGCAAAAATAATGGAAAGGAAAAGGGAGAATCGAACAACACTTGAAAAACATTTCTGATAGAGACAATGGCTGATTGATTGTTGGTAGTACTGTTATGGGAAAGAGAGGAGATAAAAAGAGCTTACTGGCTCCAGGTTGAACGTCGGGGGAAGGGAGTAATGAATGAATGTCTGAAGCAAAAGTGAGGTGTAGTGAAATGGCAAATTAGGCATGACAGCATGTAAACTTTGAGATGCTTGCTGCACATTCAAGAAGAGCCTATGTCCATCAAGTAAGCATTGGAACTAAAGATCTGAAATTCAAGAGAGATGTCAGTGATAGAGATAAAAATTCTGAAGTCAACAGAGTGTAGTGAAAGTTCAAACCATGGCAGTGGATGAGATCTCCCTGGAGGAGACCAAAAAGGGCAGCCCCAGTAGGAAACACCAGTGTCAGTGAGGCCAAAGAAGGAGGGAAGGGAAAGAAGAGGTTTTCAATAGCTCCCAGGGGACAAAGGCACAAGAGGGTAAGAATCAGGAAGAAGTCATTAGTCTCCGCAAATAGGAAGTTATTTGTGGCCTTAGTGAAACAATTTCATCAATACTACCACAATCAAAAAACAAAAAACAGATCAGAAAGAGATTGGAACTTGAAATGGAGGCAGTGGTTGTAGAATAACTCAGAGCTGTAACAGTTCTGAACTGGATTCAAGGGAGTACTTGTGAAGTTTCGTAGGAAATTGATCAGGGCACTAATAGAGGCTATGAATTCTAGAATAAAGGTTGTCTGCAGTCCAGGCTAGCCAGATATAATCTTGTCTATAAACTGGACTGCACAACCTTTGTTACCCTTGCTAAATGAATGATCATTCATCAAATAGTTATGCAGGCTTTATTATTACAAACATACTACATTAAAAAAAAAAGTCAGATTGTATTGTAAACTGCACCTATCAGAAATCCTGAGGACAGTTTAAATATGTTTGGAATCACTAAGTAGATAGAAAAAACTGCTTTACTTCAAGTACATTTCAATAAATTAAATAATTTCCCTTTTACTCTCTCCAGATAATTATTACTTACTACATGTCAGTCTCTATAAGCAAAGTACAAAAATTGATGCCAAATTTTAAACAAAATCATGTTTTTCTTTGTGTGACAAGAAGTTGAGAGAAAGAGGTTAATTATAAACTATTTAGCCCCTTGTATTTTATTTCATTTAAAATATGCCAGCTTGAATATTCACCTCAAAGATCACAGATTTTAAGTTTTATTTCTAATAGGTATTATTTTCATTCATATTTAAATTTTAAAATAATATTATTAGAGAGTTTAATATTCTTATATTCCTTATAACTTCTGTATAAAAGCACACTTTTCAGAAGAGTGCCATGAATATAAGTAAAATCCTAAGTTATATTTTTTAATTTTTTTTTTACTTCTGAAAAGCTAAAAGAATAACATAGAGGATTTATCTTATTTAGGATATACCTGCATTTTTGATACCCATGACCATCCTTTTAAAATAATCCCAAGGCAGAAGAGAAATGGAAACAAAGAAAGCAACTCCATTAAAATTTGGAATCCATTTTTAAAAAGTCTTTTACCCCTTATACCATTTAATGTTATAATTTCATAGGCACCCACCTTTATGTTTCTTTATAAAGAGGTGTTACAGGGTAGGACTGTTTAAAATGAAAAAAAAAATTGGACTAAAGTCCAGTTCACCAATAAATGTGATACTTAAAGCTAAAAGATAACAGTGCACAAAAATGGGTAATTGCCATCTGTCTCATAAAAACACAGAAGCCTACGCAAAGCCAACCAATATGTTCTGTCAAAGAAGTGACTTAAAATATGTTCTGCTAACACTAAAATGGCAATAAGCAATTTGAAGGAAAACGTATACTTGACCAAATTGTCCCCTACAGCTCATAAACACCTCTGCTTGTGCCCTTGGAGTTTATCAGGGCTATGGGAGACATTTATTGACTTTTACTTGATCTCCTATTGCCAAAACACACCAAGGTTAACACAGTTACTCAACACCTTTGATGCAGCCAGGAAAATGTTTGACTGAAAAATGTGTGCAATTTAACAAAGTAAGCAGCAACTGCCTGAAGGAAGTTCTACAACCACAATCATTTCAAAATGTCACAGTTAACCCAGTGCCATGACAGCTCCACTCTGTGAGCACCCCTCAAGACTGTCTGTTAAGAAGAGAGAGGTCAGCTTTTTTAAGTGGAGATTTATTTTTACTCCTGAGTTATCCGTTGAACTTGGATCAAATATTGTGTACAGAAAGTCTTGAAATGAAACATACTTCTAATTCTTTGTATTGGTTATATAAATAATTTAAAAATTTTTGAATGCTCTAGAATAATTCGTATTCACTGTTCTCTATTTGACCTGAAAGTAATATATATGAACCTAATTCAAAACATGAATCAGAATACACACTAGAAGGCTAGCTAATATGAAGAATATGCTTATAATATTTGTTCTCTATCAATCCTGGCAAGCAACTCAGTGATTATAACAAATGTACCACCTTCCCCATTGCTAATTAAGAAATCACAAAAATGTTTGGTAAATTAATGTTTTCTTGAAACTTAAAAGTAAAAAAAACCAAAACAACAACAAAAAAACAAAAAACAAAACAACAACAAAAAACAACAACCTTATTTTACCAACTAAATGGGTTTACTTGGAAATAACAGAGGAATTGCAATTCAGGACATACAAGCTATGCCAAACCATAGGCATACCCAGGGATTGAAGCAGAGGAAAGTTACTTTATAGAGAAAAGGAGGAAGTTGAGAAAGGCTGCTTTGAATTAAAATCCATTGCAGGCCAGTAAGAGTTCAGGGCTCATTGGCTGAGTTGTGGTATTTTCTTATTGGCTGATCTTGTTGCTGGGCAAGGAGAAATTCTTCCTCCCTTCGGTTAGAATAGTAAAGTACGCTTCTTCCCGTTAGGGATGTAAGGTAACTCTCTTCCCATTTGTGTCTATGGTTGATGACTAGTAGAGTATGAGAGATCCCTGCTTCTGGCCTCCCAACTCCATTTTGAATTTAGTTTCCTTTATTTGGTTTCACACTTTAAGGAGAGCAGAGTTCAGAAAGCAGAAGCAACAAAAAGAAACTCAGAAGCTAAGAATTTAAAACATTTGTTGCCATTGACTTAATAAATGATCTTGGGTAAATCAAATTAAATTGCACTTCTAGGCAATATCCCTGACTGAAGATGATATTGTGCTACAGTATTTTCACAACACTGTTAAATGTGTTATTTGTGTTGCTACAGGCATATCATTAATGAACAATTCAGCTTGCCAGTAATTAAACTTGATTTAAATACTAAATGACCCTACTATGCCAGCCAACAAGAAGAGGTAGTTTTCCTCTATTCAGGCTTATTTGCTTCCATTACACATTATAAGTAAGATAACTTGCTACTCGGATCACTTTCATTTGGTTTGATTGCCTACATTTTGCTGAATAAATTTTAAGTTTTTTTTTAAAGGTATAAATGCTGTGGGATAATACAAGAGGACTGATAAAATTGATATGAATTATAATCACTCTTTCCTCCCTTACTCCCCATTAAAGCTCTCCTTTGCAAAGAAGACCAATTTCTAAAATAAATATTATCATTGCATAATGTATAACCTAATCCACTATACTCTAATTCCTGCAAATATTGATACAGATCCCTTTACCAGTTTTAGATGAAAGATGTTTCTGCTAAGCCATTTTCTCTATTTGCTGATGCACTAAATATAAAAAATAAGTTTATTCCTAATGGAGTATTTGAAAACTCGTAGGTCATGCACTAGCCTGCTTTCTTAATAAATTGGGTCAGGTTTAAATCAAACAAAAATAACATATTCTGTTATAACATCAAAAGTCAGCTAGGATAAGGAAGTATTCATTAGTGGACTTCTATAAAGTGGCATGAGAAAATTTAAACATAATTTTGAGGCCTAGTATAATACGCTGACGACAAATGTTAAAGACAGACCTCATTTTATTGACTTCTAACTGACTTCCCATTAGTCAGTATATAAAATATACAGTATGACATTAAAAACACCAAAACTAGGGCGACTGGGTGACTCAATCAGGTAAATGTCTGACTCTTGATTTGGGCATGATTTGTGAGATCAAGCCTCGTATTGGGCTCTGCACTGACAGCACAAAGCCTACCTGGGATTCCTTCTCTCTCTCTCTCTCTCTCTCTCTCTCTCTCTCTCTCTCTCTTCCCCCTCCACCCTCCCCCACTTATTTTGTCTCTCAAAATAAATATTTTTAAAATAAATATTATCTCAAAAATAAATATTTTTAAAAACCCACCAAAACCATGGCATTTTTTTCATGTCTTAATCTGCCCATCTAAGTGCTAATATTTAATCCTTTTACATGTATATAGAGCTGAGTTTCTCTAGATGTTTTTTTATAGTACTTAAAGCAATATTATCTCAAATTGACCCAAAATATTATGATCTATACTATAGTAGAGCATATTTTTAGAAAAAAAAAATTCTACTCGGCCAGATTTTTGTTAAATAGGCAATGTACTTCCTACACAAAAATACAATCTATGTCTTCCATGTGACATATCCATGTGACATTTCTAATATACAAATGAATTCCAGGTTAGGATTATAGAATAAAGCAGAATCAAGAAGTTCCCAACCCCATTGCTTAAAATGAGGAACATACAGTAAATAAACAAATGAGTAAAAAATAAAAATAAACTGACAAAAATTCTTCTGTAGCAACCAAGCAGGCTCATTTCAGAAGCACGAGGAGAAACATGCCAAAACCAAGCAGGCAAACATATCTAGGAGCAGGTGACATGGTATGGCTTTTAACTCTTTTTCCACAGAGCTAGTGACAGGGAAAGAGGGTATGTCTCAATAATAGTCTAAGGATTTAGACTGAAATCTTCTAATTTGAGAGTAAGAAGATTAAGCCAATGATTGAACAGGCCTGGGAAAGGTCAGAGGCCCTAAATACCAAAGGAAGACCACCTCAATGTCATAGGTCAGTAGGAAGGACCACCAAGAATTACCATCTTCCATGGTCCTCTACTACAATGGGGAAGTTGCCCAAGCCATAGAAGTGGAATATTTCCTGGGTACAGGGCATTTAATGGGATCTCAGAAAAGAGCAGAATATAAGTCTTTTACCTAGCTCTGTCTCAGTCTCAACTAAACTATCCCCTTCCCTACTTACATAGTCTGAGACCTTAGAAAAGTACCTTGAAAACAATCAATTTGAGAGGAAAAAGCAAAATATTTCCAAATAAAGTGGGCAGATGTATTAATCAAATTTTGTAGCAGTAATGCTGAATAACAACCTCATAACCTCAAGAAATAATACAATCTGGACTTGTACAAAAAAACCCAAAACATTTATTTTTCTTACAAGTCTGAGAAATATCTGTGATACTCCTGGGCTTAGCTGTGAGAGTCTTGGACTGGCTCAAGAGTGGGGACTGAATTTAATTCTGCTTCACATACCTCTTCATTCTCAGACTAGCAACTGCTCAGAGTATATTCCTTTCATGGCAGAAGGCAGAAGCCCAGGCATACAAGTCATCATGCAAGCATTGGTCATGCAAGGTAAGGTACAGAATCAATGTCACATAGTGAAGTTCAAAATCAACAAGGCAGGAAATTATTCTCCTCTCATGGAGCCAGGGAGAGAGTGAACACTTGCAGAAAGATAAAATTATTTATGTTGAGAAAATACCAAATATCAACGAGAATTAGCTTGTACTACATCAGAACAACAGGATCTGGATGGAACACTTAAATTTATCATTAGTAAGATGAAAAGAAGTGGTGTGAAAACTATACAAATATACCACAGAAACAAATAATTTTAGAACACATAATGCAGGGAGCACTGACTGATTTCTTACCAATGTTTTATGCTATAAAAGACCTTAGTAAAGCAATTCATTTATGTTTTGAAAGGTAAGAGGAAATATGATAGTTCAAAGTTGAGATGTTATAACAAAAAAGTACACAGCAAAAGAGTATTGCAAAGCTAAGAACATAAATTGAGAACTAAAGGACACAATTTCTAATATAATAAGCAAACTCTAAATAGCAGGAATCAGAACAGACATGGCTAAAATCAAATACAATTAATGTTGAATAAAGGGCTGGAGGTAATCAAATGAACACAGAGATAGAGGCAATGAGATTAAAACAAGCAGAGCTATGATGATAGATAAGAAGGATGAGTGAGGGAGAAACAGCATAAAGGTAATGTGTGTTCCTTTAGGAGAGATTCCAGACACACACACAAAGGAATAGAAAAACATTTGTAGGTATAATATAGGAAAGTGATAATAACATGTAGAAAGACTTAAATATGCAAACTGAAAGAAATAGGGTTTTTTTTGGAAATTTTGGCTTACAGTGACCGAATAGAAATGATTTCATAATTAATTTACAGAGATTCGAAAATAAAGAAAAAAGTCCTTCTCCATCCAGCTAACAAGAGTTCACTTCTAAGGGTGGGGGGTGGATACTGAGGTCAGCCTTAGACTTCCTCAGAAATATTCCTTGCCAGTAAAAACTGAAGATGTGTTTATGAAGTTCCAAGGGAAAGAAATGGTTATCAAAGGAAAATATATCTAGTTAAAAATAGTACTCAGCAATGACATGACTCCAACCACAAGATGACTCAACAGGGTCTGGGATGCAGAAGCCATGGGAAAAAAGAATGGTGGCAGTAAATCCATTTACATGTAGAACTTAGATGAAAAAATAGGAATTATGGTGTAGAAAAGAACATAAGTATTATGTGCCTTTTCAAAAATAATGAGTGAAAAAGAAAGTAAATAATGCTAATTGTCTCCTGCTCCGAGTATTACTCTCTAAAATCAGATCATTTAACTAGAAGAAAACATGCTGACCCTAAACTCTCAACTATTTTCATAATTTTTCTGCTTAAGGGCATTTTTTAATAACTAAAAGTTCTCATGGTAAAAATTTTGCCTGAAATTTAGCTTCCTTTCGAGTTCTTCAATTTATCTTTTCTTTGGATAAGTTGAAATAAGTAAGATAATGCATATCAGCTTTGATAGCATAAATATCATGATGCCATTATTACAAAAGTATTTGTCTACACACACAACTCCCTGGTTGTATAATTCTCTAAGCTCTACTGTCATGTCAGCTTTGTCCTCAGACTGGCTTTCACTCACTGTCATAAGATTGCCACCAGCAGCAGCCAGGGTTTAATCAGAATTTCCAGGTACGATTATGCTCATTGTATACTGCATATTTGTAGGGTGTGCCATTCAAACTGTAGCTTGTTTACACAGGTCCCATGATGGTGGTCCTAGGTGGGGAACATACATTTGCTTCCCATATGTAAAGAACACAAGTCCTGAGGCCAATGCTAAATGGGTCATCCTTGAATGAAGCCCTCTAGCCAGTAGAATACCTTGCACTCTTTGGCTTAGAACTGGGTCACACACACACACACACACACACACACACACATCACTAAACTAATCGCTGTGTCTAGAGACATGGATTACCAATCAAGATTGAATTAATTTCACTCAAATCACATAATGCTACACACTGGGGCTAGACAGTGGCCTTCACACTGGTCCAGGGATAAAATAGATGTTTGCAAGACAATCACAATGTCTACTACAGACAAGTTTCCAGTCAGGCTTAATGTCTAGGAAGTGAGATGTGTGCAGAAAATAAATTACTCTACTGATCGTTTTTTTTTTTCTAAATTGAAGTTATACTTTGTGACCCAAATATCTGCAAATCAAATGTACTAGCTACCCAACTGAATGTATCTTCTAAGATTTATAGGTGCCTATTAGAAACAAATAAATGTTCAAAAACAATCTAACAATCAACGAACACAGTAATTTATTGCTAAAGGCATCCTGAACACAAGAGCTCTAAAAGTATTGATTCATTGTAAATAATGCCCCAAGAGGCTGTTTTTAAAGCTGAATTTTAAAGTATAGTTCACAGATATAGTCTTACCTACACTGCAACTATTTTTATGCGCAGGAGGTATTTTTCTAGCATTAACATAAATACAGAAATGGCAAACTCTATGCATAAAGTGTGGCTGAAAAACTATAGCCGGTCTATATGCTGGCGGGCTGCGAAACAAATAGAATCAAGCACACTTTAGATCTAAAAATAAGAGTAATCAGCATGACAGCTTTTCAAGAAGCAGCACACACACCCTCACGGGATGACGGCGAGGCTTCTAAACGACAGTGATAAATGTTGGAAATGTGGCAGAGCAAATGGCCAAGTACACCATTTCCGTTCAGAATATGAAGTTTTCAGAGTCAGGAAAAGATGGGTTAGGTCACTTTATCATGCTTCCACTAGAAACAAAGTATCAAAACTACACTGTGTGTCTTCTAATGTCTTTGAAAGGGAGAGTGGATAGACTAGATGCAAAAATCTCAAATTATCACAGGACCCAAATCTAATTTAAAATAGAATGGTAAAGGTGAAGAAAGCATTGAACAATTAAAAGAACTAAATTAAAAGAAGCATTATCATACACTAAGAATTACATTTAAAATTTTCTGACAAAAGCTGTACTAGGATTTGATAAATGACTCATCTTACAAGAACAGAAATCCTTTACCAAGCTAAACTTATAAATGGATACAGCCGCCAAATTAAGGAGCCTGGAAAGAAGATTTTGTATTATGAGTGATATGCTGAACATATTTCAAGACAGATGGTCAGCATTTCTGGGAACTGATGATCTCCTGACATAATAATGTGTGACATCATCACTTATAGCACGGCTACTATCACCTGCTGAGGCCCCTCCACTCCCAAAAAAGACAAGTCACTAAGTACCCATCCCCTTGCTGTTTTGCTTCAGTCCCAGATAAGCGCCATTAATGTAATTATTTATTTCTGATTTGACGTTTAGGGCAATGGCTAAATTTTGTTTGTTATAATGGTCTATATTTAATTAATTTCTAAGACTTCATTTGTTTTTCCTTATCATTTGCAAGGAAAGAGAAGTGCCAAAAATGATTTAAAGTGAGGATGAAATTACCTCTTTTATAGTTCTGATTGTTAACCTAGATTTATATGCCTTCAGAGCATCTTCTTCTAAATGTTAAAAGGGGTCATATAGAAACAGTTTTCAATTTAAACAGATTGAAAGCCAAGCATCCACTTAAAAGTTGGTTAATACTTAGAATTCATTTTTCCATAGAAACAGTATAATAAAACTGTGCTTTGCTATGCATTAAAAGCCAATGAATAGCAACTTTAAAAAAAAGACATGTTTTGCATT
Source organism: Panthera uncia (assembly GCF_023721935.1). Lineage (NCBI taxonomy): Eukaryota > Metazoa > Chordata > Mammalia > Carnivora > Felidae > Panthera > Panthera uncia. Next base: position 107,546,240 of record NC_064811.1, on the reverse strand, counting down.
TGTGTTTTTGATTTTTGCTATAAAAACTACTTTGGCTGTCATGCACCATGAATTTTTGCTACATGAAAACCCTGATCCTAAAACATGTCTGGCACATAATAAAAGCTCAGTAAATATTGGATAAATAAAGGTACACTACCAAAAAATTTAGAAATCACTTACACTGAACCACAGCTTCAATTACCTTATATACGACTGCCTTTTAATCAAATTATTCAACTGTAAATTGAAAAATACAATAGACAAAGTGGTTTACATACCCCAAAAGAAATTGTGATCTAATGAAAGAAGATACAAAATAATGCGGCCTAACACTTAGCAGGAAATAAAATAATTTAAAGAATGAAAGAGGGAAAGAAAGATGAGAGAAAGAAAGAAAGAAAGAAAAAGAAAATATGCTGAATAGATTAAGTATGAACTTAAGAGTTTTCTAAATTCACAATTTTTAACACTGGTTTACAGATATAAGTAATTAGATTTAAAACCTACTTGATCAGCATGGATATTAATGCTAAAATACCATATTTTCTTTAACCAGGGGCTAAAGAAACATCAGGTGTCTTTAGTACGTCTACACTTGAGGTGATTGGACAAGAACTGTTTCATTGCTTACTTTATGAATATGTTTTGTCTTTAACAGGAAAGAGATTTTAAAAATCAAAGTCAAAGGATTGTGGTCCTGCTACTTTAAGTACCATAACTGGAAAGCTCTTAGGCTCGAGTATTACCAGTTGCATTAATATGGCTTATATCAGAACCCTGAGAGGACACAGGCAGCACAGTCAAAATAGTGGCTGAAGAAACTTTTAGTAAGGAATCTATTAATAAAGGCATGGGCAACATTAAAGAAAACTTACAGGAATAGTTAAAAATCCTGTGCAAGCAATAGTTACTATTTAAGGGATAAAGGGAGGGAGCAGTTGCCAGAAGCCTGTGAGTCTTGTAGCTGTAGGAGAGAACCTTTTGAAAGGAATGCTGGCTTTGTGAGGAGAAACCAGAAGGGAATAAATACCCTGATCTTTCTTTCCTCCAGCCCTCTGATCATCTCAGTGGTGAGACAGTCTATAGAGGTCAGCTTCTCAGGACACAGAGCAAAAAGGGAAGTGGATGAAGAGAAAATTGAGGGGCAAATGAAAAATAGCCAGGATTTGACCGGTAGAGAAGAGGAAGAAGCCTGGGACTACACAGAAGCAGGGCAAAAGAAACAACCTAGGCTTTAAGTTTGGCAGCTAACCCAAGAGCCAGGCAGTGCATGTGATGCATCTTGTCCAAAAGGTTCTAGCTACTGTGAGTTTCCTTTGGGTGGCTCAGAGATTTCATCAAACAAATGCAGCAAAGCAGAGTGAGTTCCTGTAACAGATGTGACCTGAGATTGGTATCTAATTCACCCACAGTGATAAAAGCAACTGGGAATAAAGCAAATCTCACCTTTGTCCCACTCTGAGGGCAAAATGATGTGTGAGCACGCTAGCCTTAAGGGTAGGGGTCCATACTCATAGGAAAACTGAACCACTAAGGAGAGAAACTGCCATAGTAAGAGGTGCCAGAAAAATTATATGAAAAGGGGATTACCAGAGAGTAGGAATTCAACAAGCACAAGGACTCCCAGGGCTCATCCAAGGCAAGTGGATATTGGATGTGCCACAGGTGAAACAATCTGCTTTAACCAACATAATTCCAGATGCTGTATCATCGTCTTAGTTGATAGGGGTTGGAAGAATGAAAGGCTGGAAGTGAAGTAATCCTGAGAGTAATGATTTTATCCTGTGAGATTTTAAACTTTTTTTCATTTCTAAAGTAACACGTGAATCTTTCTTCTAATAGTCAAAGAATAGAGAACCATGTACAGAAAAAGTGAAAGCCCCCTTTAGCACTGCTTCTAACAGATATGTGTGTTCATATAAATAACCATTTTGTAGTTTAGTATATTTTATATCTATATAAAATATATCATTTTTAGGTAGTCAACACTCTCCCTATGTTATTTTAACAAATGTTTTTCTCTCTTTTTAAGTTTATTTATTTAATATGGGAGGGGAGGGCAGAGAGAGAGAGAGAGAGAGAGAGGGAGACAGAGAATCGCAAGCAGTCTCTGAACTGTCAGTGCACAGAGCCCAACGTGGGGCTTGAACCCACAAACCATGAGATCATGACCTGAACTGAAATCAGGAGTCAGACACTTAACCAACTGAGCCACCCAGGTGCCCTACAAATGCTTTTTCCAGTTGACAAATAACATATTGGAAAACTTTTAATTGTAATAAAAAAATCCTCTGTCTGGAATATATATAACAAGTGGTAATTCTTCCAGAAACATTTGCCTTTTATATTTTGACATTGTTTATTTAGAGAAATTTAAAACTTTTATATAGAAAAGTTTTTTCAGTATTTTCCTTGATATTTAATTAGAAAGTTCTTCCTCTCCCCAAGTTTGTAAAAATATTATTATCTCTCTCTCTCTAATTTTTATGCAAATAACTATCTAACCTGCATAGAAACTTTTTAATGTTTGATACAACTTATATCAAGTACATTTTGCAACAGTGTTCTTTCTAAATTGCCATAATTAATAATAATTAAAACCCACATAGGCATGGATCTGCTTCTCAAGTCAATTCTGCTTCAGTTGTCAATTTGGATCTTCTTGGGTCAGTATTACTATCATTTATTTACTGTGTCTTTATAGCCTATTTTTGCACTATATCTGGTGTTAGCATCAGAATTATGCAACTCTCATAAACGAATTGAGAAAATTTCCATACATCTCTGTGTTCCAAAGCAGTTTCAAAAATATGGAAATTATCTGTCCTTTGAATCTAATGTGTAGGACAATGTTGATAGAACATTGTGAAAATTTGTGGAACAAATTTCCCATTAGTATTCTTTTCAAAATCTTTTTGGCTAAAATTTTCTTCTGAAGGAATTATAAAATCAAGTTCCAGAAAAGGTCCTGTTGAGGTTTTTAAGAGAATATCCCCTGAATGAGAAACTTAATTTGGGAGAAATTGACTTAAAAGAAAAACTGGTCTTGGGTGCCTGGGTGGCTCAGCTGGTTGAGTGTGAGACTTCAGCTCAGGTCATGATCTCACTATTTGTGAGTTTAAGCCCACGTTGGGCTCACTGCTGTCAGCCTGTCAATGCAGAGCCCACTTTGGATCCTCTGTTCCCTTCACTCTGCCCCTCCCCTGCTTGCATGCTCTCAAAAATAGCAAATAAATATTTTTAAAAATTTGGTCTTCACATCCAATAAGTTAGTAATCTCTCCTCAAGTCAGAACTTCACTTTGACATACAGCATAGAATATCTTCTCATTAATTCAGGCCTTTTTTATGCCCTTCAGTAGGTTTGATTCTTTTTTTTTTTTAATTGTTATTTACTTTTGAGAGAGAAGTGGGGGAGAGGGGCAGAATGAGAGGGAGACAGAGGATCTGAAGCAGGCTCTGCGATGACAGCAGAGAGCCCCATTTGGGGCTTGAAGTCACAAACTGTGAGATCCTGACCTAAGTGGAAGTTGGATGCTTAAGCAACTGAGCCACCCTGGTGCCCCTCAATAGGTTTTATTCTTATAGGTTTTTTGCACTTCTTAAGTTTATTTCTCAAGTCTCTACATTTTTTTTTGTTGCTATTCTAGATGCAGTATTTTTTTTTCTTTTTATATTTCTTGGTTAGGTAATTCCATTAAACAGAAAAGCTATGGATTATTTAAAGGTCATCTTTAGTCTGACCACTTTTCTTTTGTTAGGTCGAATATACTTTAGTTGATTGTGTTGGATATTACTTTTCCTTAGGTAGTCATATCAGTCATAAAGGTGTCTTAATTCATTATTTTTAAATCTTATTATTGTTTATTTTCTTAGCATTGGATTGGCTCTTTAGAGCACTGTTGAGGAGAAGCAGTGGTTTTGAATGTTGTTGTCGGCTTTAATGAGTATGTTTCTAATATTTCATTATTAGGCAAGATGTTTGCAATGGATAACTGTGTATATACTTTATCATTAGTTTATGAAGTTTTTTTCTACCTTAAATTGCCAGGAGGTAGTTCTGTTCTTAGGTTTTGCTTATTTATTTTAATAAGATCTTAGTATTTAAAATATATAAATGGTTTTGTTTATTTGAAAAAGTCTTAGAATCCTTCCCTGTTAAGCTTTTAATTTAGTAATGAATTACATTAACAGTTTTTCTAACCTTTCATTATACATACAATACTGGGTTAAATGCCACTAAATCATAATGATTTTCTTTTTTTTTTTTAATTTTTTTTAACATTTTATTTATATTTGAGACAGAGAGAGACAGAGCATGAACAGGGAAGGGTCAGAGAGAGGGAGACACAGAATCTGAAACAGGCTCCAGGCTCCGAGCTGTCAGCACAGAGCCCGACGCTGGGCTCGAACTCACTGACAGCGAGATCATGACCTGAGCCGAAGTCGGCCGCTTAACCAACTGAGCCACCCAGGTGCCCCTTAATTAAAATTTTCATTGAGCATATTGTATATTTACATGTAGTTTAAGAAATAACAGAGATCTTGGGAAGATGGCGGCGTAGGAGGATGCTGGGCTCACCTCACGTCCTCCTGATCACTTAGATTCCACCTACACCTGCCTAAATAACCCAGAAAACCTCCATAAGACTAGCAGAACGGAGTCTCCAGAGCCAAGCACAGATGAGAGGCCCATGGAAGAGGGTAGGAAGGGCGGCGAGGCTGTGCACGCTCCATGGACTGGCCGGATGGAGCCGGGGCGGAGGGGCAGCTCGCCAGCCAAGCAGAGCCCCCGAGTCTGGCCGGCAAAAGCGGAGGGGCCTGAGGGACTGTGTTCCAACAGCAAGCAGGACTTGACATCTGGAAGGTTATAAGCTAACAGCTCTGCTTGGAGAACGGGAGGGCTGGAGGACAATGGGAGGGAGAGTTGCTGAGCCCCAGACGACAGAGCTCAGCTTGGCAGGGAACAAAGGCTCTCGCCAGCGCCATCTCCCTCGCCCATCCCCCAGCCAAAATCCCAAAGGGAACCAGTTCCTGTCAGGGAACTTGCTTGAACCGCGCAAACACCCAAAGCTGTGCTTCTGCAGATCCGTCCATGTGGTGGGTCTGACTCCCTCCTGGTGCCACAGGGCCCCTCCCGAAGCTGATCTCTGAAGGAAAAGCGAGCTGAGCCTGCTCCTCCTGCCCCTGTGCACCTTACCGATCCACCCCAGCTAATACACCAGATCCCTAGCACCACAAGCCTGGCAGTGTGCAAGTAGCCCAGACGGGCCATGCCACCCCACAGTGAATCCCGCCCCTAGGAGAGGGGAAGAGAAGGCACACACCAGTCTGACTGTGGCGCCAGCCTTGGGCTGGGGGCAGACATCAGGTTTGACTGTGGCCCCGCCCACCAATGCAAGTTATTCAAGACAGCACAGGGGAAGTGCCCCACAGTCCCGCACCACTCCAAGGACTATCCAAAATGACAAAACAGAAGAATTCCCCTCAGAAAAACATCCAGAAAATAACAACAGCTAACGAACTGATCAAAAAGGATTTAAACAATATAACAGAAAGTGAATTTAGAATAATAGTCATAAAATTAATCGTTGGGCTTGAAAACAGTATAAAGGACAGCAGAGAATCTCTTCTACAGAGATCAAGGGACTAAGGAACAGCCAGGAGGAGCTAAAAAAGGCTATCAACGAGTTGCAAAATAAAATGGAGACAACTATGGCTCGGATTGAAGAGGCAGAGGAGAGAATAGGTGAACTAAAAGATAAAATTATGGAAAAAGAAGAAGCTGAGAAAAAGAGAGATAAAAAAATCCAAGAGTATGAGGGGAAAATTAGAGAACTAAGTGATGCACTAAAGAGAAATAATCTACACATAATTCGTATTCCAGAGGAGGAAGAGAGAGGGAAAGGTGCTGAAGGTGTACTTGAAGAAATCATAGCTGAGAACTTGCTGGATCTGGGGAAGGAAAAAGGCATTGAAATCCAAGAGGCACAGAGAACTCCCTTCAGACATAACTTGAATCGATCTTCTGCACGACATATCATAGTGAAACTGGCAAAATACAAGGATAAAGAGAAAATTCTGAAAGCAGAAAGGGATAAACGTGCCCTCACATATAAAGGGAGACCTATAAGGCTCGTGACCGATCTCTCTACTGAAACTTGGCAGGCCAGAAAGGAATGGCAGGAGATCTTCAATGTGATGAACAGAAAAAATATGCAGCCGAGAACCCTTTATCCAGCAAGTCTGTCATTTAGAATAGAAGGAGAGATAAAGGTCTTCCCAAACAAACAAAAACTGAAGGAATTCATCACCACTAAACCAGCCCTACAAGACATCCTAAGGGGGATCCTGTGAGACAAAGTACCAGAGACATCGCTACAAGCATGAAACCTATGGACATCACAATGACTCTAAACCCATATCTTTCTATAATAACACTGAATGTAAATGGACTAAATGCGCCAACCAAAAGACATAGGATATCAGAATGGATAAAAAAAAACACCCTTCTATTTGCTGCCTACAAGAGACTCATTTTAGACCTGAGGACACCTTCAGATTGAGAGTGAGGGGATGGAGAACTATTTATCATGCTACGGGAAGTCAAAAGAAAGCTGGAGTAGCCATACTTATATCAGACAAACTAGACTTTAAATTAAAGGCTGTAACAAGAGATGAAGAAGGGCATTATATAATAATCACAGGGTCTATCCATCAGGAAGAGCTAACAATTATAAATGTCTATGCACTGAATACAGGAGCCCCCAAGTATATAAAACAATTACTCACAAACATAAGTAACCTTATTGATAAGAATGTGGTAATTGCAGGGGACTTTAACACCCCACTTACAGAAATGGATAGATCATCTAGACACACAGTCAATAAAGAAACAAGGGCCCTGAATGATACATTGGATCAGATGGACTTGACAGATATATTTAGAACTCTGCATCCCAAAGCAACAGAATATACTTTCTTCTTGAGTGCACATGGAACATTCTCCAAGATAGATCACATACTGGGTCACAAAACAGCCCTTCATAAGTATACAAGAATTGAAATTATACCATGCATACTTTCAGACCACAATGCTATGAAGCTTGAAATCAACCACAAGAAGAAGTCTGGAAAACCTCCAAAAGCATGGAGGTTGAAGAACACTGTAGTAAAAAATGAATGGGTCAACCAGGCAATTAGAGAAGAAATTAAAAAATATATGGAAACAAACGAAAATGAAAATACAACAATCCAAATACTTTGGGATGCAGTGAAGGCAGTCCTGAGAGGAAAATACATCACAATCCAGGCCTATCTCAAGAAACAAGAAAAATCCCAAATACAAAATCTAACAGCACACCTAAAGGAAATAGAAGCAGAACAGCAAAGGCAGCCTAAACCCAGCAGAAGAAGAGAAATAATAAAGATCAGAGCAGAAATAAACAATATAGAATCTAAAAAAACTGTAGAGCAGATCAACGAAACCAAGAGTTGGTTTTTTGAAAAAATAAACAAAATTGACAAACCTCTAGCCAGGCTTCTCAAAAAGAAAAGGGAGATGACCCAAATAGATAAAATCATGAATGAAAATGGAATTATTACAACCAATCCCTCAGAGATACAAGCAATTATCAGGGAATACTATGAAAAATTATATGCCAACAAATTGGACAACCTGGAAGAAATGGACAAATTCCTAAACACTCACACGCTTCCAAAACTCAATCAGGAGGAAATAGAAAGCTTGAACAGACCCATAACCAGCGAAGAAATTGAATCAGTCATCAAAAATCTCCCAACAAATAAGAGTCCAGGACCAGATGGCTTCCCAGGGGAGTTCTACCAGACGTTTAAAGCAGAGATAATACCTATCCTTCTCAAGCTATTCCAAAAAATAGAAAGGGAAGGAAAACTTCCAGACTCATTCTATGAAGCCAGTATTACTTTGATTCCTAACCCAGACAGAGACCCAGTAAAAAAAGAGAACTACAGGCCAATATCCCTGATGAATATGGATGCAAAAATTCTCAAGAAGATACTAGCAAATCGAATTCAACAGCATATGAAAAGAATTATTCACCTGATCAAGTGAGATTCATTCCTGGGATGCAGGGCTGGTTCAACATTCGCAAATGAATCAATGCGATACATCACATTAATAAAAGAAAAGATAAGAACCATATGATCCTGTCAATCAATGCAGAAAAGGCCTTTGACAAAATTCAGCATCCTTTCTTAATAAAAACCCTTGAGAAAGTCGGGATAGAAGGAACATACTTAAAGATCAGAAAATTTATGAAAAGCCCACAGCTAACATCATCCTCAATAGGGAAAAACTGAGAACTTTTTCCCTGAGATCTGGAACACGACAGGGATGTCCACTCTCACCACTGTTGTTTAACATAGTGTTGGAAGTGCTAGCATCAGCAATCAGACAACAAAAGGAAATCAAAGGCATCCGAATTGGCAAAGATGAAGTTAAGCTTTCACTTTTTGCAGATGATATGATATTATACATGGAAAATCTGATAGACTCCACCAGAAGACTGCTAGAACTGATAGATGAATTTAGCAAAGTTGCAGGATACAAAATCAATGTACAGAAATCAGTTGCATTCTTATACACTAATAATGAAGCAACAGAAAGACAAATAAAGAAACTGATCCCATTCACAATCGCACCAAGAAGCATAAAATACCAAGGAATAAATCTAACCAAAGATGTAAAAGATCTGTATGCTGAGAACTATAGAAAGCTTATGAAGGCAATTGAAGAAGATATAAAGAAATGGAAAGACATTCCCTGCTCATGGATTGGAAGAATAAATATTGTCAAAATGTCAATACTACCCAAAGCTATTTACACATTCAGTGCAATCCCAATCAAAATTGCACCAGCATTCTTCTCAAAACTATAACAAGCAATCCTAAAATTCATATGGAACCACAAAAAGCCCCGAATAGCCAAAGTAATTGTGAAGAAGAAGACCAAAGCAGGAGGCATCACAATCCCAGACTTTAGCCTCTACTACAAAGCTGTCATCATCAAGACAGCATGGTATTGGCATAAAAACAGACACATAGACCAATGGAATAGAATAGAAACCCCAGAACTAGACCCACAAACGTATGGCCAACTCATCTTTGACAAAGCAGGAAAGAATATCCAATGGAAAAAAGACAGTCTCTTTAACAAATGGTGCTGGGAAAACTGGACAGCAACATGCAGAAGGTTGAAACTAGACCACTTTCTCACACCATTCACAAAAATAAACTCAAAATGGATAAAGGACCTGAATGTGAGACAGGAAACCATCAAAACCCTAGAGGAGAAAGCAGAAAAAGACCTCTCTGACCTCAGCCGTAGCAATCTCTTACTTGACACATCCCCAAAGGCAAGGGAATTAAAAGCAAAAGTGAATTACTGGGACCTTATGAAGATAAAAAGCTTCTGCACAGCAAAGGAAACAACCAACAAAACTAAAAGGCAACCAACGGAATGGGAAAAGATATTTGCAAATGAAATATCGGACAAAGGACTAGTATCCAAAATCTATAAAGAGGTCACCAAACTCCACAGCCGAAAAACAAATAACCCGGTGAAGAAATGGGCAGAAAACATGAATAGACACTTCTCTAAAGAAGACATCCAGATGGCCAACAGGCACATGAAAAGATGCTCAAAATCGCTCCTCATCAGGGAAATACAAATCAAAACCACACTCAAATATCACCTCACACCAGTCAGAGTGGCCAAAATGAACAAATCAGGAGACTATAGATGCTGGAGAGGATGTGGAGAAACGGGAACCCTCTTGCACTGTTGGTGGGAATGCAAATTGGTGCAGCCACTCTGGAAAGCAGTGTGGAGGTTCCTCAGAAAATTAAAAATAGACCTACCCTATGACCCAGGAATAGCACTGCTAGGAATTTACCCAAGGGATACAGGAGTACTGATGCATAGTGGCGCTTATACCCCAATGTTTATAGCAGCACTCTCAACAATAGCCAAATTATGGAAAGAGCCTAAATGTCCAACAACTGATGAATGGATAAAGAAATTGTGGTTTATATACACAATGGAGTACTACATGGCAATGAGAAAGAACGAAATATGGCCCTTTGTAGCAACGTGGATGGAACTGGAGAGTGTGATGCTAAGTGAAATAAGCCATACAGAGAAAGACAGATACCATATGGTTTCACTCTTATGTGGATCCTGACAAACTTAACAGAAACCCATGGGGGAGGGGAAGGAAAAAAAAACAGAGGTTAGCGTGGAAGAGAGCCAAAGCATAAGAGACTCTTAAAAACTGAGAACAAACTGAGGGTTGATGGGGGATGGGAGGGAGGGGAGGGTGGGTGATGGGTACTGAGGAGGGCACCTTTTGGGATGAGCACTGGGTGTTGTATGGAAACCAATTTGACAATAAACTTCATATATTGAAAAAATAAAAATAAAAAAATAAAAAATAATAAAATAAAATAAAAACTGCCCTCAAAAAAAAAAAAAAAAAAAAGAAATAACAGAAAGATCTTAGGTACGCTTTACTCAGTTTCTACCAATAGTAATATTTATAAATCCACAGAATATTATCATAACCAGGATTTGACATTGATATAAGCCACCAATCTTATTCAATTTTCCCATTTTTCTTATACTCATTTGTGTGTGTAATTTTATACAATCTTATCATATGTGCAGGTTTGTGTATTTGTGACCATTGTCAAGATATTGAACAGTTCCATCACTGCAAAATATATCCTGTTGACCTTTCATAACCCCATCCATCCCCTTCCCTTCACCTCACTCCATCCCTGGTCCCTAACCCTGGCAAACTACTAATCTCTTCTCCATTTATAAAAGTTTGTCATTTCAAAATGTTAAATAAATTGAATCATACAGCATCTGACCTTTTAGGTTTGCCTTTTTTTTTTCTTTCTCAGCATGGTATATATGTACTACAGTTTAACTATTTACTGTTGGACATCGAGGCTGATTCTAGTTTCTGGCTATTATGAATAAAGCTGCTAAACAGATCTGTGTACAGATTGTTATAAGAACCTAAGTTTTCATTTATCTGGGATAAATTCCCAGGAATAAAACTGATGAGTCATGTAGTAACTGTACATTTAGCTTTGCAAGAAACTGCCAAATTGTTTTCCAGACTATATACTATTTTACATGTCCATCAGCAATGTATAAGTGATAGCGTTTCTCTGTATGCTCGTCAGCATTTGATGTTGTCACTTTTTTAGTCTTTTTGATAGGTGTGTGGTCACTGTAGTCTTAATTTGTATTTCCCTTATGGCTAATGATGTTGAATAACTTCTCACATGCTTGTTTGCAATCTGTATATCCTCTTCCATAAAATGTCTGACTATGCCTTTTCCCATTGTCTAGTTTGACATTTTGTATTTTACTGTTGACTTTTGATATATACATACACACACACACACACACTTGAGGTGTGTATGTGTGTATATATATATATATATATATATATATCTTGGAAAATATATATATAATATATATTTGATATATGTGTCAATAATATATATAATATATTTTATATATTATATATATAAATAATTATATGTGTGTGTGTGTGTGTATATATATATATATATTCTAGGTATTTGTCCTCTGTTGGACATGTGGTTTGCCAACATTTTCCCCCTGTCTGTAACTTGTCTTTTCATCCATTAAGGAGCCTTTCACAGAGGAAACATTTTCATTTTGATAAGATCCAATTTACCAATTTTTATATTGTGTTAAATCCTATATCGCAGGAGTTCACAGCTGGGTTATGTTGAAACTTAATACTAGGTATAGGCCTAGTAGCCAATAGAAGTGGAGGAAGATCCTGAAAGAGGCGTAGGTTGACCTGTAGGAAACACCAAGATTACAGAAGACACAAATTCTTAACAGGAAGCATTAGAAGGTATAAAGGAATTTACCAATTTCAAAAAAAAAAAAAAAAAAAAAAGGATTTTTGAGAGCATCATCCCAGATGCCCTCATCCCAATGTCAGGATGTCATTCTTTCCTAAATAGGGCCTAACCTGACATAGCTGACCTGCTTCAGTAGGCATTTAAACTTGGGAGCTCAGATAGATACTCTGCCAATTAAGCCCTTGTCGTAGTCTACATTTTTCTCTGCTCTCCCAATGGAGGAAATGAGGCCCTCATTATCAGCTACCAAGGAAACCCTTACACTTTCACACTTGCGTTTCAATTGACAGTTCATCACTCTCAGCCTGTTATCTTTTTCTAGAGTTTCAGTATAGCTTAGCAATAACCATTCAATCCCATTAGTCTTATAGATATTGGGTTTTTTCATATTTTTCAAATGCTTGATACATTGTACCGGTAATGCTTTCTCTTTCACAATTATATGAGCCCAAATTCATCATTATTTCTTTACAGATTGAAATTTTTACAATGGGATCACCAGTTCTGCCAGGGGTTACCTGTGTCCTACCCACCATCAGTGCTGCTGGAGGGTGAGTACTCCAACCTTCAAATATTATATTATTGCCTGTTTGTCCAAGCCACTCCTGGCATCGATTGTTGCAGTTTTATTTCTCCAGAAAACAAACCCTGAGACAGTTTTCTGTTCAGGTTGTTTATCATGAATTGCTCCTGGGATCGACATGTGTGGAAGAAAGGAGGAGGAAGCAGGACTGACAGTGAGAGAATAGTTGAGCTATGAGGTAGGTCAGTAGATTTGATTCACCCAAACTTACAGACTTCACAGAGATCTCTGGAGTTGAAGTGGCCCATCAAATTGTTCTGTGTTCTGGCAAAATGTTCAGGCCCTCTTACCTCCATTCAGTCTTTGGATGTGAGACATCCCTGAAAAGGCATAAAATTGGGCAAGAAGCCTTCTGAGAGCCTCTAGCCAATGCATCTCTGCAAGGGATGTCAGGTGAAGTCAGGGAGTCCTTATTTGAAAGGAGACCAGAGTGGCATATCTGCATATCCTGCCCAAATGCTCAAATCCAATGTCTAAATGTAGAAGAGTACACCTACCCACCAGGAACTGTTGGCAAGGGTGATGGTGTATAATACCACAGGGGTATGAAGAATGGAAACAATTATTTCAATCTACTACACCTGTGGATGGTAACTAAGTGGATTATTCTTGCCTTGAATGAAGAAAAGTGTCATTTTTAGTGTGAATGAAAAAGCACGGCAGAATAAATTAAAGGAAAGACAAGAAAGAAAATACCATCTAAAAGACTGCATGCATGAGTTTGAAAATCACGAACTGAGGAATCTAAACAATTCCTTTAGAAAAGTAAAAGAAGTAATTTCTAGATCTTCAACTTCCATGTGTCCTCTTTCCTACAATGAATCTTCTTGGGAATATAACTGTAGTCAAGGAGTCATGATGTTTCTCTTGGCCTTTCCCCAGTGGTCATTGGGACTGGTTCACACAGGCTCATGAGAGTCAATTGTGAAATTTTCAGAAGTTTTGCAAGCCAGTCGTTAAGCACAGCTGTTACTAAAAATTAAGTAATGTAAACATAATAATCAAATAAATTGTGTTAAAAGCCAAAGATAGCAAATACTCAAAGCTCATCACATCCCTTTAATTTTACATTTTTACTATTATCTGTTTTGACATTATTTACATCTACTACATCTATTTGTTGGAAATATTATATTATGGTATTTTGCTATATATTTCTTCCAAACTCCACATGCAGTGACATCCCCGTGGTCATTTGAAATCACTAAGTAAATTGACAAACACTGCAAAGGAGTTTGGTTTATTGTTATTGATTAGCTACACTTTAGAAAGTGAAGGAGAAAATGTTAAGAATTCAGATAAAATTTAAAAGTGGCCATTACTTTGTGCATAGTACAAAAAAAAATGAGGAAATATTCTTCCAGGAATTGAAAACTATGAACTGATTCAGCTAAGAAATCACTCACGTCATTGACAAACAAGTCAAATTCTGACATGTTTTTGTTGTTCCACTTTCATCTTTCTTGTTATTGTAAATAAATTATCAATCGGCACTCATGTCAGAACTGTGTTCATCCATCAGTTGCAATCAAGGATTGACTATGGATACAAGAGTTTGCCAAAAATCAACAAAAGCATCCTATGAGAATCAATTTCCCATATGGAATTTATAATGAAGACTACTGTGCATTTTATTATCACCTGCAAATTGTATGCTGCACATTGTTTGTATAAATAAAATTTGTAATAACTTGTATATATATATGTATATATGTATATATATATGTATATGCACAGTATTTTTCTTAGTCAGTTGTTCAGCTTTTACTAGCACACCACTGCCACCACATCCTCCATTGCCCTTCTTTCACTCTACATCCATTTTATGGTGCTTTGCTCCTGAGTGTTAAGTCCTTGGAAGTACCAAACAGAAGGACAATTAAAGTATTGGTGCCAACTCTTAAGTTCTTTTAATGAACACATCATAAACTTCACTAATGCTTTTTGTCACTCCTTGTCATCTGCAAAGCACAGTATTAGAGTGTTCTGAACTCATCTCTATTAAAGAGTAGTAGTGGAGATAATAAAAAAAAAATTTCATTTGGTGACCTCAACTTCCTTTCCTTTTAGCATTGTCAAAAACTGCAATGCTTTTGATGTTAAGTTCCATGCTAGCAAAGGAATTATTATCGGTAAGAAATATTGAAGGTGACATGCTTTCTTTCATTTAGGAAGCAAACTCATGTAACGAATCCATTCTTTACCTATCTTTGAATTCAGAACTAAAATGGTTGTCATAATAAAATGTATTAACATATTTATTGAATTGAAAAATCGAGTCAGGCTTTTCTGACAGGAAATAAGACTGATTTGGCTGATTGACTTGACAATGAGAGCTGGCTTTGCCAATTAGGTTTCATGACATCTTCCAAAACTTGAAGAAGCCAAATCTGAAGTTCCAAGGTTTTCACAAGAGTTTGTTCGATAAATATGTAATAGCATTTCATTCAAAATATTAAACAGGCAAAGGCATATTTGAATTAATAATATTTCTCTTTTCTGAACATATGCCTCTAAGTGGAAAAGTAGCAGGTATAATTAAATCATTTAATAGAGTAAAAAGGTCTTCTGCAAATATTATTATTATTTCTAATTCTTTTTTTTGACAAAACAATAGAGACTTCCTCAAGTTGTTAGATAATCATAAACTATTTTTTTGATGCTAGATCATTAGGTGACATTGGTATGCAACATAAAAAGAATTCAAAGAATTGAGATTATTACTGAAAAATTCTTTTCATTTCTGTTTATACATAACCAAAATTGCTCAGTGATTACTTGTAGAAATTTGAAAATAGCCTGAGAATTGATTCTCTCCTCTTCTTCTAGTAATAAATAATATTTATTAAAAAAATAAGTTTTATCTGTTTCATTAAGAAATATATTTTTAATAAAGTTGTTTTACATGTTTTAAATTATATGTACCAAAATTTTAATAGTTTATGCTATTTTCAGTGACTCTTTAAAAATAATTATAATGGGGGCACCCAGGTGGCTCAGTTGGTTGACTGTTCAACTTTGGCTCAAGTCATGATCTCACAGTTTGTGAGTTCGAGTCCTACGTCAGGCTCTGTGCTTACAGCTCGACTTTTTTCCTTAGAGAAAAAAAGCCTGCCTTAGATTCTGTGTTTCCCTCTCTCTCTGCGCCTCCCCTGCTCGTACTCTGTCTCTGTCTCTGCCTCTCTCTCTCTCTGAAAAATAAATAAACACTAAACACTTTTTAATAAAAAAAATAATTATAATGATCAATCAATCCAGAAGAATTTTAATATGTAAATCGTATAGTCACTAGAAATAAAATTCTATATGCATGTGTTTCATTTGTATAAGCTATCTACATAGAATTTTTTATTTTTTGTTTTTGTTGCCAAGTTTAGGTGATAAATATATGTGGTATAAGCATTAAAATTTTATACATTAGGATAAATTTTAAGTGAAGTGGAAGGAAAATTAGGGTAAAGGAAGAAAGGAATGATGTAAATGATTATATAAAAAGAGTTTGCTCATGTGTTTTTAAATAGACAATGCGGTATCAAATCACTGTGATTTTATTCATATGTGGAATTTAAGAAATAAAACAAACAAACATGCGGGAGATAAAAGAGAGGAAAAACAGGAAAAGACTCTTAACTATAGAGAACAAACTGACTTATTACCAGTGGGGAGGTGAGAGGGGGCATATGTTAAATGAGTGATGGGCATTAAGGAGTACATTTGTGATGAGCACTGAGTGTTGTATGAAAGTATTGAATCACTAAATTCTACACCTGACACCAATATTATGCTGTATGTTAACTAACTGGAATTTAAATAAAAACTTTAAAAAAACACAGAACAAAAAATTATTATGGTATTTAGATTCCACTGGAGATTTTTAAGTGAGTAATTAAACCATTTTACTTACAAATTTAAATATGTAAATTGTGCTAGAAACCATATATTTTGAAACTACTTACAGTCATAAAGAATTTTGGTTGTAAACTTAAAAAAAGTAGGAGGATTTTTTTTTTTTTACAATTCCTTTACGTGATATGTGAGCTACAAATAGTTGAAGACTGCTAAGCTAAAACATCTAGAAGGAAGAGAGTCAAGAGATTATAATTTAATAAATAGTGAAGCTAATGTATTTTTTTGAAAGATATTTGGACAGCCAGAAGTTCTTTGATAAATTAATAGTGCAATTCTGAGGAACTAGATGACAGAAAAACCTGGCAGCTCATTTACTATCCAGGAGGTTCCCTAAAAAGGTGTCCAGAGAAATCTAAATACTCACTAATATTACTGATATGTCGAAGATTTAGAGAAAAGTAACTTCCTGATACAATCAGACTGTTCTGTTTAATTAAATCATGGAAAATTGTGAAAGGTTTGAAATTGATTTAAATGCATTGGGAATTGAGCTGCATGATAGCAGTTGAAAATGGCAGTTGGATGAATATAAGGTAATCGCATATTGTCAGAAAAAAAGTCTCTGAATCTGACTGGAAACAAATTTCTATTGAAAATATGCACTAACCCATGCTCTGATTTAAGTGGTTTCTCACAAATGTTTGAATTCTTAGTAAAGAGCCTATTTCACCAGTTCTGATGAAGGCTTAGCATAATCAGATATACTACATGCAATTCTACTATTTTTTAAATGTTTCTTCTCTGTTCCTGTTCTTATCCCTCCTTTTTAGGAGTCATTCTGAAATGGAAAAACTAGGTTGAGTCTACATGCATTTTCATGTCCTAGGGAAATTTGTACTCAGACAAGAGTGCTGGAATGTATTGTGTTAAAAAAAGGAAATAGAGAAGATGGAAAGAAGAATCATTGCATCCTCACAACACATGCTTGAATAAGAGAGGATCAGAAATAACTCTTTATTAAAACCTTTATTATATATTCCACAGTGTCATCAGTCATCATTCGCTGGTCTCTTTGGGATCAGAAACGATACCAATTCATTTTGCACATTACTCAGAAGTGCAACAAAGTAAAACAGAAACCTAATGAATGCTGTTTGTAATTATCATTACCAGACAATTTAAAGATTACCCCCTCCTCTTCAGAAAAATTTTGAATCTGAATACACTCGGTTCTTAGATTTTATGTTTTAGCTTGAATCTTGGAGAAAATTATTTGCAATAAGACAGAAAAAAATTTTTTTTTGCTGTTCATTCATTCATTCATTCAACAAAATTTATTGAATTTACTGAATTCTATTTGCCAAGTCATATACAGAGTACTGATTATTTAAAATAAAAGTAAATGTGGTGCTTCCCCCAAGGAAATTGCAATTGAGGGGACAATACTACTATTACGAAAGTAAATGTAAATGTAATGCATAATTGCAAATTGTGCAAGTGCTCTGAAGCAAACACAGTGAGAGGACCTACACAGATATGGTGCTCAGGCAAGGCATTGAAAGAGTGCCATGTAAGCCCAGACCTGAATGACCAAAAGGAACCAGAAAGTGCTTGAACAATTAAACTGAGACCACTGTGGCCAGAACTCAATGGTTACAGGGAAAGTGTGAAGGCTGAGTTTCAAGAAACACATACAGAATAGCTTTTACATGGTCCATTAAGGAGTATGGATTTATTTTAAAGAGTACTGAAATGTCATTATAGAATTTTTAAAAAGAAAAGTTAAAGACTCAGGATTATGTTTTAAAATGTTTCTTTACTGGAATTGTCAGGAATACATTGGAGAGACTTGTTTGCAGTAGCATAGGTGATAAAATACCATGATGTATTTATTCAGTACAAAATACAGATGAAAAATATTTTAATGCATTCTTGGCTCACAGGAAGTAAGAGAAATCATAGGAAGAAAAAAATGGAAAGAAAAAAAGAGATGAAGCTAGAAAATAGAAATGGGGAATAGAAAACTATCTAGATATGGAGATAGCCACTGAATAAACCAGAAGTTTTTTCAAAAACGGGAGTGTTCTAAGTATCATTTGCCTCAAGGAGGAGTTAGAATGCTTGGGTGGGCTGAAGAACCTATCACCCAGCAAAGAAAAAGAAATAAAAAATATATCTGCAGTAAACATTCCAAATCAATTTCTTTTGCCTTAGTGTCTAAAGTTTAATAGAATAGAATATAAAATTCATACTTTCCCAATTTCTTGTTCTGCTCAGTCCTTGACAGAGAAGACTTGATGCCTGTGGGGAGTTGGGCTTCTTTAAGATTGGAGGAAGATCTCAGGAGTCAAATTAGTTTAGAGCTAAGAGGCCCTTAAGACTAGTAATGAAGTTAATGTAATTCCATAGCCACCAAATGGAGAAAACAAGCCAATTTCCAAGTTGTAGGCCAGTTATCCCAGGTGGAATGACATTCCTGGATCTCAGGGTTTACTACTGCCAAAGTTCATCAGAAACTCAGTGCTGAGTAAGAAAGAGAGGGGGAGGAGACACACACAAACACACACACACACACACACACACACACACACACACGCTGAGGCACAGAGTGAGAGAAGAATATCTTGGTTTCAGCATCACTAGGATGCAGTTGTCCAGAATCCATGACCTAGGAATTTACACTCAAATTGTCAAGACATTGTCACAAAAGATTAATTTTGACACTATGTATCTACCAAAATTGGGAGATACATATCTGTTCAAACTCTTTCTTTCAAAGTATGTGTGGCGGGGGAGAGTGCAATTAAGACATAATTTTTTCATTCTTCCAAAGTTTAGAAATTTGGAACAATGGCAGCCCAGATCCTGTCTGAAGCAACTCACTTTCTCACTCAATTCCAGGCATCTTAATTTCCGTTTCACCTTAGGACTATTTTAGGAGTCCCCATTATTGAATTGAAGAGGACTTCTCTCTTACGATGTAACCCCCACAATTTCCTATGAGCAAGCATCTTCAATTCAATGTTATTGCATCATTCTTACTGCCATTCACAATATAATTGCTTAGACCTAT
The DNA here is from genome assembly GCF_023721935.1 of Panthera uncia. Classification (NCBI taxonomy): domain Eukaryota; kingdom Metazoa; phylum Chordata; class Mammalia; order Carnivora; family Felidae; genus Panthera; species Panthera uncia. The sequence goes on along the minus strand of NC_064811.1, from coordinate 107,526,796 downwards.
GGAATCTGCCCCCTTTGGAAGGCTTCTCTCTCGTATATAGTTAACAAATCCAAAGCCAAAGTGAGAATACATGTTTTCTGGAAAAGCCACATAAATTCAAATTCAATCTCTTCACAGATCTATCTCTTAGCTATGAAGGCAGGTCAAAAAGACAGAACAACAAAATATAAAGCAACTTATTTCCAGCATCTACTTAGGCCTGGAACTAACAACTTAAAGGTAGACCTTCACACCCTGGTAGGATTTAGATGCCCTTGAAGTTTAAGGCTCTCTTTCCCTTACAGGTGAATCTTTGCTTCTTTGGCTTGCTTGCCAAAGCCTCCAGACTCCTCTCTACAGCTTTCGAGGTCCACCTACATCTAAAATAAGCATGTAGGTCAAGCTTCAGCAGCCTGTCCATATGTCAGCAGTCACATCTAATAAAGGGCCACCTCTAGTGCCGTGAACTTGTGCTGAGTCTGTTTGCCAAAGCCAGGGGCTGCCACACTTCTGCCAAGGCTTTCAGCCTCCATGAAATTACCTGTGGCTTGCAGCTTTTTGGAGGTGCATGCTTTCGCTAAAGATGAACTGTCTGTCTTTGTGGCATTTAGCTAAAGCACTTTCTTACCCAGGCCTATTATTGAGCCTTACTCCTTCACGGAGGACCAAACATGTTTTGAGTCCTGAATCTTTGATGAGGACCATGTCTCTTCCTTTATATAAATAACTATCTCTCTGTGCAAACAAAAACAAAAATGAAAAACAAACAAAAAATTTGCAAACTGTTATGACCTTCAAACATAACACATGCGATGTACTCTAAGCCTCATCTGATCGCATATCAAGAAGTAAAGCTCTTTGCACATCTGTAAAACTTGGCTACATTAGGGGCACCTGGGTGGCTCAGTCAGTTAAGCGTCTGACTCTTGATTTCGGCTCAGGTCATGTTCTTACAGTTCGTGAGATTGAGCGCCATGTTGGGCTCTGTGCTGATAGTGGAGAGCCTGCATGAGATTCTCTTTCTCCCTCTCTCTCTGACCCTTCCCTTCTCGCTCACACACACACTTCCCTCTCTCTCTCAAAATAAATAAATAAACATTTAAAAAAACCTGGCTACATTAACCAATAGAAGTTTCTAAAACCTGTCAATATCATAAATCAGAATGTTTTATACTTAATAAAATATCACCAACATTCAAAGTCAACCACCTTAGTTGGCTTTAGCAGAAGTCTGAATTTATCCAAATGTATTTTATTGTTTCCAATTTTTATTACCAGTTTAGTTCCCGAGATTCCTGGCTCCATGTTTTAGATTAGGAGTCAGCAAACCTTTTTGTAAAGTATCAGACTATAAATATTATAGGCTTTGCAAGGCACATACAGTCCTTGTTACATATTCATCTACGGTTTTTGTACAGTCTTTTTTTTTATTATTATTTATTTTGAGAGGGAGAGCATGCGAGGAGCAGAGAGAGAGAGAGGGAGAGAGAGAGAGGAAGAGAGAGAATCTCAAGCAGGCTCCACACTGTCAGTGCAGAGCCTGACATAAGGCTCAAACTCACAAACCCTGAGATCATGACCTGAGCCGAAATCAAGAGTTGGACGCTTAAGCAACTGAGCCACCCAGGCACTCCTTGCCCAATCCTTAAGAAACAAAAACAGGCTATAGCCAAATTTAAGCCATAGACTGTAGTTTGCTAGTCCCTATTCTAGATGGCGATGTCTTTGAGGATATAGTGAAAAATCTGAAAGCCTTCCTAAACCCCCAAAGGATCAGTTTATCATCTAGAAGAGCAGGAGGGACACCTTTAAAATTAATGGGAAAGAAGTGAGCTATTGAGAGAACATGCTTTCTGTAGACAGGTAGCATCACAATTGGAAGGAGTGGAAGAGGTTAAATAACTGCAGGTTTTCCCCATGGGGGCAGGACTGGATTCTAAACACTTATGGCATGAGCACTTACACCACACAGTCAAGTACACTTCATAGAGGAAGGGGGAGAAAGGAGTTGTTCTATGCCTGCTCTGACTGAACTCAACAATCACTCCTATGACAAGTGAGGAAGCGTAAGAAGAGTCGAGGAGTTACATAATAGAAAACCATTTCTAAATAGTATTCAGTAGAGGTTACCTGTTACTTCAATTCTCTAATTTTTCTTTCACAGAAACTATTATTAATTGTAGCTACTTTATTTTGCTGTGGTTTGTTTTGTCTATTTCCGCTTTAGAATATGAGTTTCTGAGGGGGAGGATGATGTCCATCTTATTGATTTTTGTTTCCTAAGACTTCGATACTTTTAGCACTGTATCAGGCACACAATTAACCCTCAAGATAGGGAAATGTGGGGGATAGAATAAGTGTCAGGATGAAGGTATGGGAGTAGAAATCAAGAACTTAGTTTTGGATATATTAAGTTTTAAAAACCTAAAATACACCTGGATGTGAAGATGTCAGGTGGACAATCAGATAGTTTTGGAGCCAGGTGAAAGATTTGGGCTGGATTTATAAATTCAAGTCATTAACATAGAGATAGGCTTACTTCTGGGGAGAATTTACTAGCAAAATACACACAGACCTGGTACTACATGAGGAACTGTGCAACATTTAAATTATGTATAAGATAAGAAAAGGAAATGGGGAATGAATAGTCAGAAAGGCAGTAGGAAAATCAGGACGATGCAATGAAGAGGAAACAAAGAGAGGAAGGGCAGTGTTCCAAACTGGATGGTGTGGATAGCTGTGCTGAGTGCTGCTGAGGGGTCAGATAGGATAAGAACATAACACGGATAATTTGATTTAGCAACATACAGGTTATTGGAAATGCATTTATTTGGAGTAGGGAGCTTATGTGTGAATGTAATTAGATGATTTGGAAATATGGAGGTCTTTGGTAGATCAGCTTTGGTAGGTAGACAGAAAAAAAGAAGAAGAAATTAATATGTCTGTTAAATCAGGCAAAAAAAAAAATCTTTGTCTTGCATTAAGTTTCAGGGACTTTTTAAATTTCATCTAGAAATGGTTTTTGTTTTTGTTTTTGTTTTTGTTTTTGTTGTTCTAAGCCTAATTTTTGAGAAAGGAACAGTGGCCATCTCTAAATGTCAGTTCATAAAACCTTGAAGTATGTAATGTCATCTTGCAAAGGATAAAGACAGTCTATGAAATTTGCTATAACTAGAGGTTGCTGAGTCCAATTCCGAGCTGCATGTTTACAAAGGCCTGGCTGATTTTGTGAGCACTAACAACTATATCACGTATGGAAGTTCAGATAATAAGAGTAATCAAATTTCATGCTTCAGGGTATAAACTGATTGCCTGCAGGGCTCAGGAAGGAATTTTTTCTCTGTCCCTTGCACTATGTATAGCTCTGTATACTTGAGTAGGCACATCAGAAGGGCTGAGCGAAGAAGCAACAAGGTTCACAGTCTCTGAAATGTGAAGCTTGGTCATTATAGGAGTCAAGATGCTGAACCATCTGTTATAAAAGAGTTACAATTTCTAGTATGTGAACTAATGTGTTGAAATATGCAGCACTAAATCTCCAAAGAAAGCAAACATATAGCACTGCACAGTCACTTTAGAAATTTCCACATTAATAAATAAAATGTTTAAAGCAACATGAATATTGAGAATCAATAATCCCTTCCACTATGGTTGTTTCTTAGCTACAAATATTCAGTGAGGTTATCATTGATTAGTTTCAGGTAAACATTAAGATTGTATGTCAACTTAAAAGTCAACTAAGTAAATCACGTTAAAAGAGACGAAAACAAAGAAATGAGAACAAAAATTGAATTTGGCACATGTCCATACAGGCACTAGAAAGGCACATAGGTTGTTATCCTTAAATTTCTCATTTATTCCATGAGCAATTACATTAAAGATGATAAAAGAGGTTGTGAAGACATTAATCACTGCTCTAAATCCAGTTAATATGGCTATTGTTTGAAGGATATATGAAATATTTACTAGTAACTTTTTATGAGACTGTCAATATTCAACATTTCTAACTACTGCATCATTTTAACCTATCTATTTTCCCACTGTGAAAAACACATTTGCATGTGGGTACATATTCCTGACCTTTCGTGGAATGAAAAGAGAGATTGACCAAATACCTGAGGTATTGGAGCTGCCGTTTCATCCAACCAATTAGTGAAGCTGTGCTTTCCATTTTCAAGGCCAGAAATGAAATCTTATTGACATTGCGTAGGTAGAAAACCAGATTATAGTGGTTTGATGCTTATAAATTAGCAATGCACTTTGACATACAAAAGAGAAACACGAATAACAATTTTTACTTGACTGAAAAATTAATAATCACCACAGCCATCTTGGAATATAAAAGAACAGTAATATAAAATGTATAAGAAGAACATATCTCCTCATGCCTCCCTCCTACCTAATCAGCCTTTCCCTTAAGCAAATGACTATCACTTGAAACCAAAAGAATCCAAGGGTTTGTGAGAGAGATGATACCTTAAACAAATGTAATTTAAATCTGTTTGTAATACTATTTTCCATTAACAGCCCAGGTTTTTTGCCTCAAAGTAAAATTATTATGACAGTGTGTGTGTGTGTGTGTGTGTGTGTGTGTGTGTATGTGAGAGAGAGAGAGAGAGAGAGAGAGAGAGAGAGAGATTATTATTAATGAAATCAAACAAAATAGGGCCATTAATGTTGGATGTGTTGAAAACGCCATATCAGTAGACTAGGAGTTAGGAAAGTTGAGTTCAAACTATATCTTTAGCACAGATCTCTGTGAGCTGTGCCATCTTGGAAAAAAACATCCTCACCTACGCAAATGGTAAAAAGAAAACCAATCTCACAGGATTGCCATGAGTGCCCATTGAGATAATTCATAAGCCATCATTTCAAAGTGTCTGCCACGCAGGAGGTCAGGTATGTCAATTGAGTTTTTCTTACCAGGAAGCTTCCTCCTTTCCACCTCTTTATTCCTTATTGCTACCAGACCCTCCTCTTATTACCACCTATATGCCCCCAAATGAACCAAGCCTGAGAATTTGTCCCTCTCTTGACAGGAAATATATTAGCATAAAAGAAACTAATCCAGGTCTAGGTCCTCCGTGATATTGTGGCTTATACATGTGGTGGAGATTTCCCGCCTGCATTTTTAACCTGTTCCTAAACAATTCCCAGAATCCCTTGGTGGTGACCATCTCAGTGGATTCCTATATGCTGCTTCTCTAGATCACTGCAAATGACACTCATTTCAGGGTTTGTGCAAGATGGTCTCCAGTGTGTAGGAATAAGATATTAGAACTTTGATTTGTATTGATTTTTAGTTTATATTTTAAGAAGTACTATTGTGTATATAAATATGCAGAGCAAAATATAGTAGCAGATGTCTACATAAAATACATATATAAATTCATATTGTTGTAACAGTAAAAGAGAACTCATCATGTGCTAGATACTCATCTGAGTGCTTTATTGATATTGCCATTTAAGCTTCCTTACAATTCTGTGATCATCCCCATTTTACACAAGTTATAGTGAGAGGTTAAGTAACTTACTAGGTCACACAGCTACCACAGGCAGAGCACAGATTCAAACGCCAGCAGTCAGACTCCAGCCTCCAAAGTTTGTATTCTTCATCAGTAGACTAAATTGTCTTCATGTTAAAAGGTTATTGGTATTTAAAAATGTATTTTTATTATGTATAAAAAGAGAGTATGTGCATGCTCTGAGAGAAGGACTGGATCATTGTCGTATCTCCCTCTCCTAGGTGGGAAAAATCTAATTAAGAATTCAAGATCAGAAAACAAAGATCTGTAACCTATTCTGGGTAAAGTCATAGGAGGTGGCCTATTCTTTCTCATTCTCTCCCTTCTTCTCTCTTATTTTCATAGCAGCTTGTTCTTCCTTTATGCATATAGAGTATCTTCTCAACTGTCTCTATAATCATAAATTAGATTTATTTTTTTTAATGTTCTCTTCTTTTTCTTGCACTTTGTTTCCTCTGGAATTATTTTCCCATTTAGCAATGTCTGTTTTATCATGCTATTGTATTTCTTCAATTACCTGTTTTTCATTGACTGTTCATTTCTTATAAAATAGTCAATAGGTGAATTTTAGAACATAAAATATAGTAGAGATAGTTGGCTTATTTCCTCAGCAGTTGGATACCTTTTCTACAAAAGGCCTTCCCCGAAGAGAAGTTCTTTCTTACAGTCTGTTTTAGTCAGGTTTCTTTGTTGTAAAGAATACAAATTAGCTCTGGTTGATTTAGCAAAAAAGTAATTTTCTAAAAGTATAATAAGTCTCATTCTTTTCCTTTACCTCTTTTCTTTCTTTCCCCTCTTTTTTTTTCCTGAACAAATCATACCAAAAGCCATTCCTTGTAGCTGAGGAAGGTCCCAAAACAAATTGTCGAAGTTGGATGAGATGGGCATTGGCTCAGAAGAGGGCCAAATGGGGTCTGTAACCTGAACAGAATGAAGAAAGCATCTATGTGGAGGAGGGGTAAAGTTCCGGCATAAGCAGGGTAAGGAGGGCTGCCCTGCAGGGGGTGACCTGTGTGAGGTATCAGAGTGTCAGTGAGGTGAGAACAGTGCTTATGCAGGAGTGATGAAGAATGTCAGAATTAACCTGATGTATATTTAGAGTCTGAGTAGGAAGAGAAGGGAGTCCATGTGTGACCAGGTATCCTAGTACATGGTTTCAGACACAAAGTAAAGTGTTGAGGTCATCTGTACAAGGGGACAGCTTAGGATGGGGTGTTGGAATTCGAGCACAGTGAGGAGGTGTCTGTTCTGCACTGTGGTCAGGAATTGGGCTGTGGTGACAGTAGCAAGACGTTGGATAAACAAATGGAGATTGATTTTTAAAATTAATGTATACAGAATAATGAGAGCCAGATTTCTCACCACCTGATAGCTGCCACATGACAATAGCAATGAAGACATCTAGTTCCCACATATTGGTATTTAAACACCATTTTCACTAAAGCGAATGAAGACTCATTGGAGAAAGGGCTAATTCCAAGTTTGGAGCAGGGAAAGTACCTGATGAGATTGAAATACCTTCTTATGCCAGAAAGTGCTTAAAATAAGGAAATCATACTCTATCATTAATGAAAAGGCTTCCACTAGCCAAGTCAGAGATAGCTTGAGTGTCAAAATGAATAAAAGTAAAGGCTTAAAACTCATCAAATAAAATAGGAATCCATATGTCCATATTAAATTTAATAAATAAATGAATATAAAGAAAGTCTGAAGGATCAACAAAAGGGATATTCACAAAGTCTCAAAGTACTTCTCTATTAAGTACTTATTTCAAAAGGTAAAAGGGCAACTAACAGGCATCATCTTATTCAAGTGATCAGTTAACCTCACTAGTAATAGTACACATTGAAATTCCATGCAACAAAATAGGGCAGAATGAGAAAAACACAACATCCTGTCGATGCTGAGAAATATATATAACCTGAATCTAAACATAAGGAAACTGACAAAGCAATACTGAGGGACATTTCTACAAAATTACTAGTTAATTGAAAAGTGTCAAAGTCATAAAAGTCAAAAAAAGACTGAGGAACTGTTCCAGATTGAAGGCGATAGAAGAGAAATGACAAATAAAAGTAGCACATGATTCTGGATGGGATCCTTCTTCTGTAAAGGATCAGGACAACAGGTGAAACTTAAATGGGTTATAAGAGCAGAGACCAGTGATACCTCAATGTTAGTTTCATAGCTTGATGGTTGTGCTGTGTTGTTTTAGAAAATGCCTACTTCTTCAAATTGTGCAGGAAAAATAAATACTGTGCCATTTTTAAATACTTTTTTTGTTAGTTTTTGATTGCTTCAAAAAAAAGGAAGAAAGTGGGGGGGGAGAAGATAGAGAAAATGTTAAAGCCTATTATTAGGTGAGAACCAGGCTTAAAGGCAAAGAGAAACAATGCCCTAAAGGATAGCACAGAACTGGCCTAGTGAGGACATCACTGCCACTAGCTCTAAGTACCGTGACTTGTACCTCCATCTCAGGCCTGGAGAATGCCTCTCTTCCCACAACTCTGCCCCTACAGCTACAGACACTGGGCAGGCTGCAATATCCACCGTGATGTGAGAAAGGAGCCTCTGCAGACTCTGGTTTTGTTTTGTTGGTTGGTTAGTGTTCGGTTTGCATGTTTTTTGGGTTTGTTGTTGTTGTTCTGTATAGTAGCTCCTACTTCAAAATTCAAAATGACTGCATCTGATTTGTTGAGTCAACGTTCCATGTCTATGCTCAGCTGGGAGGAAGGTACAGCAGCATGTTTTTGGGTTCTTTTGTTTTCTTTTGTTAGTTTTTGGTTTTATAGTAAAAGCCCTTCACTGACTCTGACTAAACCCATGAGACATGAAAATTCCCTGAACATAGGTTGAAACTTTGAGCAGACAAAAAAATAAAAATTAACTAACAAAGTCCTTTCCTTTTGGTGCCCTAAAATCAACATCCCTCTTTCAAAATAAAATTGTTTTTAAAAAGTTATCCCACTCAATACAATGGTGCTATCCCTAGGGACTCTTCAAAAGGCTGCTCACAATATACAGATTACTTTTCCTTGAGTGAGGAATCTGAGCAAGAGTGAGAAAGAATGCCCAAGAAAGAAGGCACTGACTTTTGTTTTTAATAACCTAATAACTTCTGCTTCATTCTATTTACTAGAAGTTATTAAATACATTTCACATTCAAGAGAAGGGTATTTTACATGAGTGTAAATGCCAGGAGGTATATTTCCCCTCAAAATCTTTTCTGAGAATTAAAAAAAAAGATGAAATAATATATCTCAAAACACATATGGAAGATATATGAATACTTGGTATATATCTGAAGTAATATATCCTAAGTAAAGGGACAAGTAAGGATATACAGATTCAAGAAATGTCACTTACATAATTGATTATCCAAAGAGAAAAGAATAGATCCTTTACTCAAAGCCCACAAAAAGTAAAACCTGTGTGTATTAAACACCAAATGGGAAAGAAAAACTGTTAGAAATTCAGGAAAAGTTATAGAAGAAAATCTTTAACAAATTTCATTAGTAAGGCATAGAAAAAGAATCTACAAAGGTAAAGTATACTGAATTAAATTGAATACAATAAAATAATAAAGTTGTTATCAGTAAAATAAAATGGCATGCCACAGTGGATGAAAATAATAACAAAAGAGATAGCAGACAAATTACTAATTCCCAGAATATACAAAGAATCCCTGAAAATCATTAAGCAACAACCAATTCAATAGAAAAGTGGACAGAAAATGAGACCAGATAATTCATATAACTCCATTTTTCCAAAAGAATACGAAAAGATAAGCAATCTCACTGAATGTAAAGGAAAAGGAAATAATAAACAATGAGATCCTATGTCACACCCATAGGATTGGCAAATTCTGAAAACCTCAGTTCAGAATAATTTTTGCCTGAGATTTTAATTTATGCAATGAGCATATCATTTGGAATTAGTGAAATAGATACATATGTTGGAGTTGGGAAACTATACAGACTAAGTTTATGTATTTGAACTGACATAATTTTAATTTTAGGTGAAGTAAAGATCATTGCTGTTTTAATGAAAAACATTAGAAATTACATAAGGTCAATAACTTCTTATGAAAAAGAACTAGTTGCTTTTTATTTAATATGGGCAAAACTGGTATTTTATACTTTTGTTGATTTTTTTCTATTTTATGAAGAGTTCTATAGTGAAATATATATGAAACTAATGAACTAAATTTGTTTTACCTGATAATGGCATTTACATTTCTAATTATAGATTTTGTATATGATATCTTACTAAGGTATAAATATTTATTAAGGTATAAATATCTATTAAGGTTTAAATATTAGGTCATATAGTTTATAAATTACATAATAATATTTGTATTATTGTTGGAAACCCAAATACTTATTTAATAACTACTAGGCAATTAAACTTTGGACTTTATACTTAATTATACTAATAATTTCTCATTACATCTGCAGTATATCTTAGCTAAATTCTCTGGAGAGTATCTTCTAAATAAAGACCGTAAGAATGTCTGCAGCAATAAAAATTTATTTTATAACAATTACTATAATCATTTAGATACTCTCCTTTCCCTGTTTATCAACTATTTCTTATACTAGAAGCCTAAAGAATTAACAACATATTGTTAATCATAAGATCTAAGATAGGCATAGTATAATTATCTATCTATCTATCTATCTATCTATCTTTGCTGCCAGTCATTTGCTTTTTGATCCTTCCTCCAAGTAGTCAAATTCATCTTGAAAAATTTATTATCTTTTTATACAAATAGAACATGAATATGTCCTATTTGTACAAAATTGAAACTTCATACATGAGGATTAAAATATCCTTGACCACCCTATTTTATCATTTGCCAATTTATCTTGAAATAGGTTCATCTACCGTTTTGTAGGACATGTCATGAAGTATATCTCTCAATTAATAGTTGGGTGCACATCTCCCTTCTTTCCATAATGCTGAGATGTGGTAGTCAGTAGTCTTCAAGACTATTTACAAATAGTCAGAGCCTCTCATCTATGGACATATTGTAGAATTACAATCCTCACCCTTTTGGAGATACGCATGACCATATGGCTTCATTTAGTCAAAGAAATGTAAATAGAATTCACTTGTGCTACTTTCAAGCAGAATCTCTTCAACAGCCAGAGCAAATTTCTTACTCTGGTATGGTGGAATAAGCTCCTCAAAGACTTAAATATATAACATATATAACAACTATAAACTCTGGACTAAGTCCTAAACAAACAAACAAAAATAACCAATTAACTAAAAGCTATGGAGAATGGAATAAATCAAACTAATTTTAAAATTAGTCAAAACTTAAAAGAAAGGACTACAGCCGGGTAGGTCCCCATTTGAATGGCTGTACACCGAGATTATACCACAGTCATGGCAAAACAAAAGGAAGCTAAAGTCCTAAGAGAATACTCACAATGCTTCCAGTCTGAAAATCTAAAGGATAGACCTAGAGCAACAATTACCAATGAAAAGTAAAAGAAAGAAAAAGTACTTTAGGACATTCTTATGCTAAAGTGAAATAATACCAGAGAGAAAATTAGATCATCAAGAAGAAATGAAAAATGTCATAAATTATAAATATCTGAGTAAATATAAAGTATATTTGACTCTTGATTTCCTTTAAATACACATGAATGTTTAAAACAAAATTATAATATTTACATAAGAGTAAAGAAAGCACATGTCCTTATGAAGACTTGTACATAAATGTTCATAACAGCTTTATTCAAAATAGGCAAAGGCAGAAAATTACTCAAAGGTAAATAGAAAAATTCATATTTCATTTATATAAAATTCATCAACTTCATGTATATAAAATTTAAGAAAAATAAAATTAACCTATAGTAATAAAAACAAATCTGTTTGTTGCCTGGGACAGGGAGTAGAGGGAAACATAGATTGCAAAGGGTCAAGAAGGTCTGATGGAAATGTTTTGTATCTTGATCATGGCAGTAATGTTATTGATGTAGACACTTACCAAAACTCATTTCATTCAATATTTTAAAAGGATACATTTAATTTCATGTAGTTTATGTCTGAATAAGTTTTATTTAAAATAACATAAGCCAAAGTAGTTCACTATAGACTCTTCCAGATGCTCCTTTGGCTCGACTCTCAGTGAAGACACCATGATGATTTCGAGATAGCATATGAGAAACGTTTGTTGCTTTAAGTTCCTGAGATTTTAGAACTGTCTGTTATCACAATAGAATCTAACTGTTCCAAATTACTACAATCTTGTTTATTTATTGTCTCTCACATGTAAGACCAGGGAATTCAGCATTAGGGTAGATTTGATTGATTTTGTATGAATCCTATCCTGCACCCATTTTGGATGCTTATGTGAGACAATGGTATCCAATGAGATCTGAAAGGAAGTTTTTGTTTTTGTTTTTGTTTTTTTCTAGAGGCTTCTTAGATACCATGCCTTGATCTCAGGAGGTAATAGTTTTTCTTTCTGTGGGCTGTGCTATGCATGAATACAAAGTCGGATTAACTAATCCATCTTGCTTCTCTCTTAAAGATTAAAGAACATCTAGGGGTGCCTGAGTGGCTCAGTCCGTTAAGCGTCCAGTTTCAGCTCAGGTCATGATCTCACAGTTCATGAGTTCAAGCCCCGCATCAGGTTCTGTGCTGACAACTCAGAGCCTGGAGCCTGCTTTAGATTCTGTGTCTCCCTCACTCTCTGCCCCTCCCCCCCCCACACTCTCTTTCTCTCAAAAATAAATAAACATTAAAAAAAATTTTAATATTAAAGAACATCTAAGAGGTGAAACAGAGTTATGTCACAGACAATTAGGAAGACCTAACACTGGACTGCCAATTTTGTGAGGCAATAAAGTCTGATTTTACAAGTCAGGTTAAATTGGCTTTTATATTACTGGTAGCTAAAGGCATCTCAACCAACTCACACATACAAACAATGCTGTACTAACACTATTAGATCCTCAATGAACTGTCCTATGCATCCAGATTTCTCTTACAGACTAGTTTTGTCTTTAGCATTTCCCTTCCTCCATCAAAATATTCCAATTTTGGTTGGTTATCTTTTCTCCCTCAAAATATAGAACTCTGGTTGAAATTGTTTTACTTCCCTTGCTTCTAAAATGATAGGTAGCTATCTAGTCACTTTTAGCCAAAAATCTTTTTTTTTTTTTACTTTTTTTAATGTTTGTTTATTTTTGAGGCAGAGAGAGAATGGGGAAGGGGCAGAGAGAGGGGGAGACACAGAATCTGAAGCAGGCTCCAGGCTCGGAGCTGTCAGCACAGATGAGGGGCTCGAACACACAAACCATGAGATCATGACCTGAGCTGAAGTCATATGCTTAACCAACTGAGCCACCCAGGCACCCAAGCGAACAATACTTTTCAGACTTGTAAGCTTTAATTCTGAACGTTTATTCTGTTTGTTCATTGAAATTTTGCAGCACAAGATGGAAGTATAGTTATCCCCTCTAAAGTTTACTCAGGCCAGCCTTCACCTTCTTTGTTCCTTCACTTGCTGTTATTTTCTCTTGGTTTTCTCCATTTAATTCAGAATATCTTGCCATGATTCCGTGTGTTACCAACTTCTCTATTTCACTGTCACCTCTAATTCAGTTGTAACAAACTTTGTCAGGCTACTATCACATATTAAGATCTATCTCATCTCCCTACTCCAAGCTCTTCATTAACAAGACAAGAAAAATTATAGACATTTTCTGCTCAGTATTTATATTACTTGCTTCAATTTGTAGCTAAGCTGGTTTTTACTTCAAGTCTATTTTCCATATCATATTGTGATTCCTCTGTCACCACTGCCTGTGTAGTTGTGATTCTAGGGCAACTTAAATGAAAGCAAAGATTGATCTGGATTGGAGTAACCTTGGAGATTTTATTGTCCTCTTTCAGCCTATGAGCCATCTGCAAAACAGACAATGCTACACCTCAGCCAGTCTCAAAAGTCAACATTTTTTATGAAGACATATGGGTTCCAAGAAACCCTTTTATCCTCAACTCAGCTTTTCAGAGTATTATCCAATTTCAGCCCTTTCCCAAAACAACACATTAATCTATATGATAGGACAGGAAGGTGAAGAAAATGTTACCAGGAGAGGAGGTATTCATCTTCTTCTTGTTTGCTCTTGGCATCCTATGACATTTTAACCATTAATAAATGGCCTTAACTGGACATTTAGGAATGTACAAGCCTCTCTCATGTCCAAATAAACTTTAATTGCAATTCAAAGCAATTAGTCCAAATTGATAAAGCAGAACCTTATGAATAGTATTATCCTGAGTCTGCCCAGAACCAAAATAGTAAAAAGCATCTGAACCAGTTATCAAGAGAAAGTTCACAATCACTGACAGCCCAAGGTTATAGAACTTAATAATAACAGGTTATATAATAGCCCTATCAAAACCAATAGCGGCAGATAAAGTGCCATTCAAAAGGCAGCAGGGACCTACCAAAAATCAACTCCATTTCTTCTGAATTTAGCTTCAGGACATTTTAGAAATCCAGGCCTAAGTGTCAGCTAGGCACCTCATCAAACCAAAAATTGCTTCTCTTCCCCCTTCTTCTGGGTCCGTTAGTATGAAAAAGTAGACCTGCATGTCATCAAGCCAACAATGTTAGTCGAAATTATGGCTCAGCATGATTGTCTCTAATGGAGGCCCAAGCACACAGGACAGCATGGGTCTGGAGTTTTACCCTGTAGGACTCCAAAGAGTAGTTCAACCATTCTGGAGAAAACTCCACCTATAAAATAAAGTCAGGTATATGAAGCATGAAATAAAATTGATACTATTTTAACAGTGGATTAGAGTGAAACACATCTAGTGAAGTCTTATCAGAACAGATGAATGCAGCAGGAAAGTCAGAGATTTTCCTAAAATGTACTATTTCTGTCTTTATATTCAGTCTAAGGAAAACTAAGGAGAAAGTTGAAAAAATTCCAAATAGTTCATATTTTGGTGTCGAGACCCTAGTAATTCTAACACTGGAGTAAAAACAGATCTTTATGCAGATGTTTAGAGTTGGGGAAAGCCATAGCACCACAAAAGGACAAGAACTCCTTCACACCGGGGAAGCGAGCCTGACAGCTAGTCCACCCTTGAGTAAATCCCAAACTTGGTCATCTCAAAATGCTTGAAAAGAACAATGGATGCATATACCTACTTAAGAAATACAAAAAATTAACTTTTATGAATATATGCAACACGCATAAGCTGTGTGCAGGAGAGAGAGAGAGAGAGAGAGAGTGTGTGTGTGTGTGTGTGTGTGTGTGGATGACAGAAAAGCTTTAGTGGTATTAAGGCAATTTCTTTAAAACCCCAGTAGCACATATACTTTTCTGTCTCATGCTCTTTCCAACAGATACAGCTTGTAGTTCACCCAAGTCCTATTTTCTCTTCCTAACAGAAATCCACTCTTTTGCACTTGACCATGTGTTTTAGGGGAGAAAGGCACCAGCCTAAGCCTGGAATGAATTATGCTTGATAGAATTCAACTATGGTTGTCCCATTTACCCTCCCAGGGATTAAGCCTTTAATCTCATCACAGTGAAGCAAGGGTTTTAGACCATTTTAAATATAATTTAAATGCAACTTCAGGATTTTAACTTAGATTATAACTACATATATACTAAAATGAATGCCCAGTGTTCTACACATTATAAATCGGTCCTTGGCTTAAATAAGTTGAGATCAGCTATATTTTATCTGAATGATCATTTATATTCATTAAGTAACCCCCAAACAATTTCCCAATAGAATAAATATAACTTACGGAGATTGTTTAAAGGATCACAAATCTGCAGCGATTATAGCATATTTTTGCTTTTGCTTTTAACAATAATATTAAAGCACAACATATTAACAAATAATAATATATCTGTGATAATAATATTTTATCATGTCTTTTTTATTCTAAAATCATTGATTTTTCAGAAAAAAATGCCAGCACTTAGGCCAATGCCATCACTGAATGAGGTCTTTTATGACTTTGCTGTATAGCATACTTTGAAAATACTTTAAAATTATAATAGTTTTGTTTTAAAAACTGGAAATAGGTAGCAAAGACACTCACAGGCATCTTTATATATGTAAACAGTTTGAAAATATTTCTGCCATGTGGCAAAAGCATAAACACAGTTTAGAATTTACTCAGAATGCCAACTTTCAAATTACAGATTTTTAAATTTGTTTAAATTGAGACATTTGCAAATTTCACTTTTCTGTTTAAGTAAAACTTTATTCATATTTCATATTTCTCTATTTCATATTTCATATATCTCTATTAAATTTTTATAATTTGTGGCTACGTGCAAGTCAATTAGATGTATTGAAAAATTATATAATTTTTCTGGCGACTTTGCAATAGGTGGAGAACTATGATATAGCAGAATTACTGGAACTATAGCACTTAGAGTTGAAAAAGATCAACTTTCTACAAAGATTAGCTGTAAAAAAAATACTATTTTTTAAATATCTTGGTGGACATTTAAGTCTATTTTTTCTGAATGCTCATAACAATTTCATGACTGATTTCATAAAATAGTTACTTATCTACTTCCTGGCTTTATGTGACACAAGACCCCAGGACATATCCAACAGGGGAGTCCATCTCACTGAAACTCTCTGTCACTAATTCCATCTATCTAAGCAATGAGAAGTCACTACACAGGCTAAGATAATCCATAGCTCCCTTTCCTTCTGGTAAAATTCTCATAGTTATTTCTTCATCATTCTTTTCCTTGGAAAACTCCATTATTCCTTTATAAGCCTGATATCTGTTGTAAACCATCTAATTAAGCAATAAAATAATGTGTTTTTCAACTGTGAGTTTTGTTTTTTGGGGTTTTTTTTTAATGTTTATTCATTTTTGACAGAGAGAGACAGAGCATGAGTAGGGGAAGGGCAGAGAGAGAGGGAGACACAGAATCTGAATCAGGCTCTGGGCTCCGAGCTGTCAGCACAGAGCCCTACGTGGGGCTCCAACTCACAGACCCCGAGAGATCATGACCTGAGCTGAAGTCAGATGCTCAACCAACTGAGCCACCCAGACGCCCCCTTTTTTTTTAGCTAATTCATATGTATATATAATTCCACTTCTATAGTTCCCATAGTAAATATGAGTACTCCAGCTTTTTACTGCTTATATTGGTAAAGAAACCTTTAGCTCCTGTAAGGAAATCCATATGCAAATGTAAGGAATAGATTAAATATTTAAAAACTTAGACCATTCAAAAAACTAAAACAACATGTCAGTATTTTCGAATGGAAGTTATCAAAGGCCTGATCAATATACTGCCAGAGGATGTTTCCCAAAAAATTACCAAGTCTACTTTTACAACAAAAATCTCCAATCAGGACAGAACTTTGATTCATCTATTGTGTTCTATACCCATATCCTCAGTTCATCCTGTCCTAATTTGTTTTTATGGCCCATTCTTCCTAATCTGAAAAGTGAAATATATTCTGGCATGCAAAACCTCCTTAAGAATACAGATTATGTTTGGCTTTGATTAAATCAGTTCAAAATACATTACTTCTAAGGTTATAGGAAGTCTACACTAGTTGGAGTCATCTCATTTCCTAACAGAAGGATTTCTAGGGTAGGGTTTTTAGAATCTAGAAATGAGTGATGAGTGGTTTTGAAATATTTAGATACTAGCATTCACAGATAATACCTACTGATTTGTATTACCCCCTCCGGAATATAGGCATTGTGACAATTATCTGGCTAGATTTTAAGTGCTGCGGCCTTTAAAATTCATGCAGTTTATTATTTTACCTAGTTTTTCTCCTCATTTTTCTTTCTACATCAGCTTTGTGTCTTCTCTAGTCTGCCACTGGACCACATAAATCCACCGCATGGATACATGGCTCCACCCTTCCCCACCTCTGCCTCTCTATACCAACTAATGAACAAAGGTCTCAGAAGGTGAGGAGTAAAATTAAATGTTCTATTTATTGCAGTACAGCTGTTTTTTGTTTGTTTGTTTCACTATCAATTTGCCTCTATGTTTTTGTGTTAGGAAACAATCACAATGATTAAAAGACTGCGCTCTACTATAATTCCACTGCTTATTGGCTATGCAGGGTTACTCAATCTTCTCAAGCCCCAATATTTTCATCTACAAAAAGGAGATAATATTACTGTCTCATAAGGTTATTGTGAAGATTAAATGAGACAATACTAATAAAGAGCTTGGAAGAATAACTGACACATTGTAAGCACCTAATAAATTATTTGGAGAAGTCATGTAAGGAATTCAAAATGTAGCCAATCTTCTCCTTTTAAGAGAAATGTCAAGATGCTTTTCAAAAAGGCAACGGCTTCTGGGGTTCCTCATGTTCTTTGGAGTGCAATATTAGATGGAAAGAGGCTCTCTCAGGAAACAATATCTATGCTTTTTACACTTTTATTATTCTTAGAATTCCTGACTTATCAAAAAATGGAAGAACAGAATAGCATGTCACAGGTTAACACATCATCTGTAATTCTGGCATTTGGAATGATACTTACAGAACTTTCTCTATCATTCTTTTACTATATGATTCCACTTTCAGTTTCCCTTTCTGACTAGAAATAAAGCTGTCTGAATGAAAATGCTGAACTATAGGAAATAAAAATGAAATTATAATTTGAAAGGCAAACAGGAGCTATCAGTCAAATTTCTTTTTAAAATAGAGTATTTATTTCAGGCTACTTGTTGGTGACAATGGGGAAGAAAATCTTGACTCCAGCACATTTTTTGTCTGATACAAAGAATCTGCCCTACTTTGACATCTCATTGAAAAGGAGTGGGGAGTGCTGCTTCCTTAATTTAAATTGCACTCTTCCTCAATGGAAAGAGATTAGCAACATTTCCTTTCATGTTGATTTCTGAGTTCAGTCTTCTTTTAGGCTACAAATCATCTTTGCTCCCCTGACAGATTTGACAGCACTCAATTCTTAAATGAATCTTACAAGAAAAGGGGTAAATATACTCTGAAACAAGAGGCCTCTCTTTTCCACGTTAAGGCTGTTCTTTATTCTCATCCTTCTTTAGGAACTAAAAGCTCTACTACAATTGATGGAGTCTCCAACTTTAAATGTAGCTAAATCAGAGACTTTTCCTCACAGGAAGTTCATCTGGGAAAGGAGCAGCCTAGGGAACTTCAGTGCCATAGCCAATGCTTTCACAGGCTTTAAGTGCCTATTGTAATTTAATAGAAACAAGTTTGGAAAAATAGGAAAGCAATAACTAGAATTCTCCTTCCCAGGGAAGTTCAATTAATTCAATTGGGCATTCAGTTGCTAAATTCTTACCAGAGCTGGAGTCTCTAACCTTATTTCAATGAAAATAAGTAGAATACCATTAATTCCTTTTTGGCAGTACATTTGATTGTGTGAAGAGGTTTGCATGCTTCAGCTTGTAACCTATTTCCCTTGATATATGAACATTATTTCCCTCTTATTTTAATGCAGAAGCTTAAGGCTAAGGTGTCAAAATTGTCTTTTATTTCTTAATTTTTTCCTTATCCTTCACCAAGTGAATACCATAATCAAAACGTGAAAATAGCAAGTTTTCTCCTGACAACACTTCCAGTTTCTACATTTAACCAGATTATCTCCTGTCCCTTCTTTTTCTCATGAAATACAAGTAAACATGGTCTGGGTTTTTTATCATGAGTGGCAAACAGTGAACACTAAATAATATTAAGATATTCCAGGTCATTAACTGAATTTCCTTTAGGGAAAGAATTCAGTAATGGAATACTCTGAAGTCTCAGAAATTGTATTGTAGAAGAATAATCAGTAACATAAAAAGATCCATCACACATTAAGTGGGCGGGCAGGTTAAAAAATATCATCTACTTTCTAATCACGTGTGTCTTATCTCTCCATCTGTATCATTTTACCATTATTTGCTTAATCCCTATGTTCAGTCAGAGTCCTCTGCAGTTCTCAAACACTGGGGCCCCTGAATGGCCTACCCAACCCACGACTTACAGCCCCTTCTCCCTAACACCATCCATCTAGAAGTAGCCCCGTGCACTTTCGCTTTTGCTTTTCTAATTCAGGAACCACCTTCCCCTCATCCCCCCACCACATCTCCCCTGTCTCATTCTCATCCCAACCCTGCCTCAATCCTTCACCTTTTCTTTGGTCTTTTGGAAGTCAGAACTGGAGCTGCAGCAGACATTTTGCTACCATAAAGAAAAAGTCTTAAGAGCAATCATGCGCTATGAAATACTTAAGCTGTTTTTCCATGGGGCAAGGGGAAGTGGGGGGAAGGGAGCCTTATGTGTCGCATTTACTGATTTCCTTGGTCTACCCCCACCTTATTCTATTTAAAGCCAACATTGTGACATCACTTAACATCAAATTGAGAAAATATGTGCAATAAGTACACCATTATACAGTATTTCCACCATAGTTACAGTAGTTATAAATAGCCTTAAGTGCATAGATAATAGTGTACTACTGCTAGATTCTCATACATGATTTTGCTTTCAAACTGCTCCTATATGTTACTTAAGCATGTGATGAAAATCCAGCTTCACACAGATAATGTAGTTATAAGTGGGAGAAGTATTTTGATGGCTAAAAATACTTTTAATTTATACTTTTAAAGGAAAGTATAGATGTTCTTTGATACTAAACCAAAACTCAACAAATGATAATTCTTGAAGATTAGTTGCAATGTAGAAACTTAACCTCTACCGCTGAGTTTTTGTATTTTGTTACATTGGAATCTACTGGTCTAATTTACATTTTACATGGGTCTTATTCAAGTATGATTTTGTAACACCATTTAAATGATGGTCATTTGGAAAATATGCTTTGCTGAGTTAGGGACATCTTCCAAGTGTTGACACATTTTATCATACAATATCAAAAAAACACCATACATTTGTTAATATCACTTCTAATCTCATCAGAAAAGTCAAGCTGGAAAGCTGTCACATTCACAGATAACAGATATTCAAATTTCCCGAAAGCTCTTATTTTCGCGTCAGATTTTTAATTTTATCACTGACAAAAATTGTTGCCACAATTTTCTACATTCAAGTGGCAATAAAACTTCATTTGTTTTAGAAAATATCTCTGCCAATACCTTAGTCTGAAAAATGAAAATATTCCAGACAGTCATTTTTTCAAATAAAAATCATATTCCACAAACAAGTAATTAGGTTTAACTTGCAACTCAGACAATCACACAGGTATGAAGACAAACACCATATTTCAAAATACAGTCAAAATGCTTTCTACGTACTTTCCATTTTATTTACTAGGTATTAAAAAGATGTGTACTCAAGGCCACATGCAAAAGAATGAAGTTGAACCTTTACTTTATACCATATACAAAAATTACCTAAAAATACATCAAAAACCTAAATTTAGGAGCTAAACTGTAAAACTCTTAGAAGAAAACATAAGGGGAAACTTTATAATATTAGATTTGGCAATGGCTTCTCAGATATGATGTCAAAAGCACAGAGAGCAGGGGTGTCCAGGTAGATCTTGGTTAAGCATCTGACACTTGATTTCAGTTCAGGTCATGATCCCATAGTTCCTGAGTTCGAGCCCCACATTGGCCTCTGCACTGACAGTGTGGAGTTTGCTTGGGATTCTCTCTCTTTTTCTCTCTCTGCCCCTTCCCAACTTGCATACATGTTCTCTCTCTCAAAATAAGTAAATAAACTTAAAAAAAAAGTATAGACAACAAAAGAATAAAAAAAAAATTGGACTATATCAAAGTTAAAAATTTCTGGGCATCAAAGGACACAATCAACAGAACCAAAGGCAACACACAGAATTAGAGAAAATATTTGCTAATCGTGTATCTGATAATTGGTTAATATTAAGAAATATCAAGAATTATTACCACCCAAATACAAAAAATATTTAAAAATGGACAAAAGACTTGAAAATATACACATAGGGGCGCCTGGGTGGCTCGGTAGGTTGAGCATCCGACTTCGGCTCAGGTCATGATCTCACAGTCCGTGAGTTCGAGCCCCGCGTCAGGCTCTGTGCTGACAGCTCAGAGCCTGGAGCCTGTTTCAGATTCTGTGTCTCCCTCTCTCTCTGCCCCTCCCCTGCTCATGCTCTGTCTCTCTCTGTCTCAAAAATAAATAAACGTTAAAAAAAAATTTTTTTTTAATTAAAAAAAAAAAGAAAATATACACATAAAAGATATCTTCAAAGGAAATATATAAATGTTTAATAAACACATGAAAAGATATTTAACATTGCTAATCATAAAAAACCTGAATATCAAGACCACAATGAGATATCACCTCATACCTCCTGGGATGGTAACAATTAAAAAAAGTAAGGAGGCTTCATGCCCAGCACCAAGTCCAATGCGCCGTTTGAACCCACAATCTTGAGATCAAAACCTAAGCTGAGATGAGGAGTCAGATGCTTAACCTACTGAGACAGCCAGGTGCCCCCAAAATATATATTTAAAAAAAACAACAGTAACTAAGATGTTATTGAGGATGTAGAGAAATTGGAACCCTTGTGCACTCTTAGTGGGAAGGTACAATGGTACAGCCGCTATGGAAAACAGTCTAGCAGGTCCTCAAAAAATTGAAGATAGAATATTTTCCCTGAACTTATTCAGGCCATTTTAAATGATAAGTTATTCAATATTTGTTTCTCTAGTAGATCCTTACCAGATATAAGGGAAAAAAGTAGAAGATAGCATTACCATATAATCCAAAAATTTTATTTCTGGGTATATAGTCAAAAGAATTGAAAGCAGAGACTCAGAGGTAAATTCGTACACTCACATTCACTGCAGCAGTATTCGTAATAGCCAACAGCTGGGAGCAACCCAAGTGTCCCAACACAAATTAACAGATAAACAAAATGTCATATATATGCAAAATAGAATATTAAGATCTCAATTCAAATGCAAACAGTGACTCCGTTTGATATAAAATACATTCTAAATATATTTCATGTTAGAAATGAGTAGAAAATGCTAAAGTTTTCTACTCAAGGGTCAGTCCCTCAAAATGCCTATCTATATGTTAACTCTGACCCATTTGTTCTTCAAAATTTTACCAAAAATATATACATATTTTCTTTTAGTCCTGAATAATTGCTACTACTTCAATCTATGAAATGACGAAATCCTTAGCAAGTAAAGAATCCTTCATTATTTCTTCCCTGTTTCCTTCTCATCAGAACCCCAATTTTGATCAATAGGAGGCAGAAAGACTTTCTCTCGGGGAAGGTAGTCCTCTCCAGGAATTGAATCCTTATTTGTTTAAGCCTGCCAAGATAAATTCTATTTTGTTTATATCTTCCTCTCTTTTTCAGGTTTTGCAACTAATATGGTGATGTGACTCAGCCCAGTCAATGGAATATAAGTGAAAATCTTTGTAAAGTCTTGGGGAAAGTCCATTTATCCTCACTATCTGAAAAACACATGTAAGGGGAAAACTGCTGGTGTCATCTCTTTCCTCTTGCCTTAAACATAGATTTCGTTCCAGAACTGTGACAGCTATCTTGTCACCAAACGGTGACAAGCACAAAAGTAAAAAGCCAACACATTAAAATAGGTGACACAGAAAAACAGAAAGGATTTGCTTATGATTATGCTGTTGCACCCTGAGGCCAAAACCTTGAAATCTCATGCTTCTGTTGTTATGTAAACAATAAAGCATTTCATGACTTAAGATACTATTTCTTAATTATTTATTTTCTGTTACTGGAAACTGAACACATTTTGATGAATAAAGATCCTTCAGTTAGCAAGTTTGAAATATAAAATCAAGAATCAAGATGGATAACCATATCCCACTACCAAATTTCTAGTAGACTATCTCTTATTACAAAGTTAAGTAACTTAGGCAGGTGCCCTAATTATCTTTAGTTGCAAATTAATTTTACTAATACTAATGCTAATGTACTTGTATACTTAAAAGGTAAGGCTAAACTATAGGTAAATGGATAAAGATGGTGTGTACACACACACACACACACACACACACACACACACGATGGAATACTACACAACCATAAAAAAGGATGATCCTGCTCTTTGTGACAACATGGATGGACCTGGAGGGTGTTTTACTAAATAAAATAAGTCAAACTAAGAAAGATAAACACCATAAGATTTCAGTCATATGTGGAATTTAAAAAAAAAAATAAATGAATAAGGGGCACCTGGGTGACTAGTTGGTTAAGCATGTGACTTCAGCTCAGGTTATGATCTCACAGTTCCTGAGTTCGAGCCCCATGTTGGACTCTGTGCTAAAAGCTCAGAGCCTGGAGCCTGCTTCGGATTCTGTGTCTCCTTCTCTCTTTGCCCCTCTCCCCCCGTTTGCTCTTTCTCTCTCTCTCTCTCTCTCTCTCAAAAATGAATAAACAGTAAAAAAAAAAAATTAAGTGAATAAACCAACAAAAAGCAGAATCAGAGCTATAAATAAAGAGAAAAAACTGATGGATGTCAGAGTGGAAGGGTAGGGGATGGGCAAAATGAGTGAAGGGAAGTGGGATATATAGGCTTCCAGTTATAGAATGGATAAATCACAGGAATAAAGGCACAGCACAGGGAATATAGGCAATGATATTGTAATATATTATGTACGGTGATAGAGAGCAGCTACACTTGTGGTAAGCATAACATAATGGATAGAGAAGTTCAATCACTATGTTGTACACCCAAAACTAATGTAACATTGTGTGTCAATTATATCCAAAATAACAATTTTATTTAAAAAAAAAGTAAAACCTTCACTAAAAACTTAAAAGAAAGAAAAGATAAGGCTAGATACACATAGGCACTCTCCACAGTGATAAGGCTAACCCAGATCTGAGGGAATCTAGACTCTCTTACAGTCTCTGGCACCTATCATATTTTCACTTACTTCTAAAGGTGACTCATCCTAACAGAAAGACTATTAACACCTGGGAGGGAACACACACTCCAACAGGCTCTATTAAAAGATTGCTCTAACATGATTGCAAGGTGAAATATATACTCGTTTTTTTTAAATTATTCATTAATAACTTTAATAAAAATTTATTGAAGCCAATTATGTGCCAAGCATTATGCCAAGCATAATAATGGTGAATGAAGTTTCTTCCATCATAATAGGGGAAAGAGAAAACTAAAACTGAAGCAAACAGGAAACAAATCCTAATTATGATGAGTGCTCTGAAGAAAGCACACAGTGAATTCACAGAGAATGACTAATGGGTAGCAAGTAAGTTTCCTTAGACTGAAGGGGGCAAGGATAAATTTTCAGAAGAGGAAAAGAGACACATAAACTCTGAACAATGAGGAGTCAGCTGTGCAAAGCACAGGGAAACTAGTGTTCTAAGCAGAATAAAAGGAGTAGTGCTGAAATCCCAACATGAGGAATTTACAGAGCTTTGCTATGTACTGAAATGTGTCTTCCCAAAATTCTTGTGTTGAACCCCTCACTCCCAGTGTGGCTATATCTGGAAATATGGCCTTTAGAAGGTAAATAAGATTAAATGAGATCATAAGGGTGGGACTTAATTTAATAAGATTTGTAACTAGAGGAAGAGAAGGAGATCTCTGTCTGGTATGTGAGGACACAAGGAGGAGGAGGCTGTTTGTAAGCCAGGAAGAGGGGCTTTCACCAGATCCTAACCAGGCTAGCTCCCTGACCTCAGGCTTCCAGCCTCCAGAACTGTGAAAAAGTAAGTTTCAGTCATTTAAGCCATCTAGCCTGCTGTATTTTATTTGGGCAGCCCCAGTTGACTAATACAGACTTTGATAACAAGAAGTAGGATACTGCTTTAATATACATCTAAATGTTGAAATAGCTTTGGAACTGGGTAATGAGTAAAGGATGGGGAGTTTTGTGGTACATGCTAGATATATAGACGTTTAAGGTAATTCTGGTAAGATCTCACATGGTAATGAGAAACATGCTACTGGAAACTGGAGAAAGGTGATCTTTGTTACAAACTGGAAAAGAACGGACTGAATTGTCCTAGTGTTTTGTGAGAGGTAGAACATGTGAGCAATGGAATTGGATATTTAGCTTAGCATATTTCTAAGCAAAGTTTTGAAGGGGTGGCTTGGTTCCTCCTGACTGCTTAAAGTGAAATGCAAAAGGAGAGAGATGAATGAAGAAGGAATTGTTAAGCAAGAAGAAACAAGAACTTGAAAACTTGAAAAATTCTCAGACTATCCATATTACAAAAAAGAAAAGAAAGAAAGAAAGAAAGAAAGAAAGAAAGAAAGAAAGAA